>NC_091760.1:30119180-30422210 GCF_029378745.1 Bos indicus | reverse complement strand
TTGCTCAGTTGTAACCAACTCTTAGCCACCCTGTGGACTGGACCGTAGCCTGACAGGCTACTCTATGCATGGGATTCTCCAGGCAAGAATACTGGAGTGAAAAAAAAAAAAAAAAAGAATACTGGAGTGGATTGCCATTGCAGGGTTCTTACTGAAATTGGACAGTGCAAAGACCAACATGGGAGTCCAAAAGTCAGGCTGAGTTGAGAAAAGGACTCAGTGGAACTGGAGTAGAATTTGGTTAATGAGAGACTCTTTGTCATCCAGAAGTAATTTAATATTCCCCGAGAAGCTATTATCTCAGCCTGTAAGAACAATTCTATTTCACCCAAATATTTTAGAGTTATCTTTATAAACTTTCCATTCCTTCCTCCACCTACTATATACAGAGGGCTACTATGCAGGACACTGAGATGGACTTGCCTACAGTGCATGTACTATGACTCAGTCAGAGCCACTGTCGATGGCTTAGAATACTCTCCTCTTCCTAGCTAATTCCCATTTAAAAGCAAGATTCAAGTTAGATTTAATCTTTCCCTTAAAGATATGTTAATACCTCACATCTCTCTGCTCCCCTCTAATAATCTATGCAAACCTGTAGCATAACATTTATGAAAGATTAATTATCAACTGGTCCTTGACTAGTGTCCCCAAAGAACAAAGCTTCCTGGAGAACTGAACGGAGTGGTATTCATCTTTTTATCCCTGGCCCCATGCACAATTTCTGGCACCCAACAGACACTCAAAGTTTATGAATAGTTGAATTAATAAATGAGCTAAGGATCTTCAGCCACAAACGAGATATACCAATGTGGCATAAATATAACAGAAACCAACATTCATGGGCATCACCACTTTCTTTTAGTAGCTTCTCATCTTTTCACAATTTTATTTTAAAAAGTTGCCCTAGGGCAGAAACTTTGAGCATTTTTCCACCTCATGATAATTGTAAAATCAATAACCAATATTTTCAGAAGATCCATAAAAATGAGGTTTACAAAAGAGAAAAAAAAAAAAATCACCAGTCAGAAAAGAGAAACTGGAAGAAAATGAGTTCTGCTCTGCTCGAGTTGATGGTAATATATGTCTCCTATCAATTTCTCTTTCCTCCCAAGCCAAGGCTCTCCTTTTGTCATCATGATTACTTACGCACAACAGACTGCTGGTTAACTGATGGGCCTGACACAGCAGGCACACCAGCATTGTAAATCCTTTACCCTTAAGGCCTTTACTTGTCCATGTACACAGTATACAGTTAAGTTTGGTCTCCTGGGAATACTTCTTAATTCCTTTATTTCACATTCATATTCTAAGTTAGGAGAAGCTTTTAATCCTACTGGGCATGTGTGTGCATGTGTGTGTTAGTCATTCAGTCATGCCCAACTCTTTGGGACACCATAGACTACAGCCTGCCAGGCTCCTCTGTCCTCCGTCCATTCTCCAGGCAAGAATACTGGAGTGGGTTGCCATTCCCTCTCCAGGGGATCTTCTTGAACCAGGGATTGAATCCAGGTCTCCCTCATTGCAGGCAGATTCTTTACCATCGAACCAGCAAGGAAGCCCTCCTGTTGGGCATACCCAACATGTTTCCTGTTTGTTGCTACATCTCCATTAGAAATAATACTAAATACAGATGTCCTTGACTTAGGATGGTTCAACATAAGATTTTTCAGTTTTACAAAAATTTGATCTTTTTCCACCTAGTGATATGCAGCAAGATACTCTCTCATAATGCTGGGAAACAGCAACTGAGCCACAGCTCCCAATTAGCCACATGATCATGAGGATGAACAACTGATACACTTTACAACCATTCTGTACCCATACGACCTTTCTGCTTTTCACTTTCAGTATCTTATTCAATACATTGTGTGTGCTGGCCTTAGTTGCTCAGTTGCACACAGCTCTTTGTGACCCTTTAGACTGTAGCCCACCAGTTTCCTCTGTCCATGGAATTCTCAAGCAAGAATACTGGAGAGGGCTGCTATTTTCTTCTGAAGGGGATCTTTCTGGCCCAGGTATCAAACCTGATTCTCCTACATTGCAGGCAGATTCTTTACTGTCCGAATGACCAGGGAAGCCCATGATATTCAAAGTAGGGTAGGTGTATTTTCAACTTATGATATTTTCAATTTATGATGAGTTTATCTGGACATGTCCTTTTCATTAAGTCGAGGAAGATTTTTATGAAAAACAAAATTTAAGAATCTACAGTCTTATGATTCTTGATAAAATGAATTTTCAAAAATCAAATAATGTCTCTAAAAAGTTCACCAAGCTACCTGAATGAATGTAACTATATAGATGTTATGAAAGAAAGTGAAAAGACTTCTTCCTTTCTAGCCTAAAGAACTTGCAATCTTATTTTATTGTATTCCTGTGAGTTGTGAAGTTGTAAATCAGCTGCTTTTCTGATGTCAACCCAAACTGGTTTTCAACCACCATTATAGTCTAGATAAGAACTAATGAAAGGTAGATTTTTTTTATGGAGTAACCACCTTTTCTTCATCTTGTTTTACTATCTTGTCTAATGGCTCTTGACCCACCTTGCAATTTCTGTGACAGTGCGGGCCTCCTGACCTGTGCACCTGCTCTCCAAGTGCTTCACCACATTCCCTGTTCCAGTGTGAGACATTGATAAATTCTCTCTGAGATACAAGGAACGATAGGTGATTTGAAATGTATGTATTTTCCTCTGTTCCCACTTGTTTCTGAGAAGTCTTTCATTCTGTTTCTGAGTTGAGCTGATTGATTCTGAACTAGTTGAAACTCAAGGTCCAGAGCAACAAGCTGAGAAAAAAATGATAGAAATATGTTTTAAAAGTGCCTTGGTTTTATCTTCTGATTCATTCAATAGAAAAGCTCTTTTATGGATAAAAGTCTCTTTTTATAAGCTGTAGTACTCTCAGTTACTACTGGAGTGAAGCATTACAAAAGAGGACAAAATGGTGAAATGTTGAAATTTAATACACACTAAACGTAAAAGTGAATGTTGAACAAGAAAGACTCAGGCTTAGTGATATTTCTGTTGTATTTCCTCTCTCTCTCCCTCTCTCTCTTGCTCTCTTTCTTCCTCCCTCCTCCCCTTGTTGCTTAATTAGTTTTATAAGTGAAGGATAAAGCCTTAACTGTGAGCAGTGAGTGCATAATAGATAAATATACAGAAATCTAAAAACAAATTCAACCTTGAATAAAGTTAATAAAAAGATGAATTTCTCTTCCTGTTCATGTAATCAGAGTACTTCAGTGCTACTTTTAAGTGAAATGACTACCTGGTAAAATCTTAAGAATCTCTTCAAAAGATCTCTTTATCTGACTGATGCCTTGAACCTCATCAAGAACCCCATCAAGAAACTTCCCACCTTCCCTTTGAGGCTTTAATCTTCAAATAAATAAAAATCTCCCCTATGAGGGGTAAAACGTTGAGACTTTCCAATTCAACATTCACATTTCTGAAGAGGAACTCAGGCCATGGAATGCCTTTGAGAATGGAGACTCTAATTGGAAGACAAAGATTGTCAACACATCAAATACTTATACCGCAGACTATCACATTTGCAGAAAACATGTGGTGGGAAGTTCTAGTAGTCTTCTGGCTCTTTGATACTTCTAGTTTGTATACAAAAATGATTTATTATATGTTTTTTCAAAAACACATTTTTTAGCAATAAAAGATTGACTTTTTAAGATTTAATCATTCCATAACTAATTTATTGCTACCTAACACAATGGAAAATGCCTTGATTTATGAATTTGAAGAATAGATCTATATTTTTCTCCTCCTTCTGATCACCTACACTGATATCAGATGTCATGGAACTCAAGAGCTTATAGTACAACAACTATTATTTAGGTCACCTATTGTACCTGTATATGTATTATTGTTGTTCAGTTGCGAAGTCACGTCTGACTCCTTGAGATACCATGGACTGCAGCATGTCAGGCTTCCCTGTCCTTCACTATCTATCAGAGTTTGCTCAAACTCATGATCGTTGAGTCGGAGATGCGATCCAACCATTTTGTCCTCTGTTGCCCCCTTCTCTTCTTGCCCTCAATCTTTCCCAGTATCAGGATCTTTTCCAGTGAGTCAGCCCTTCACATCAGGTAACCAAAATATTGGAGGTTCATCTTCAGCATCAGTCCTTCCAATGAATAGTCAGGGTGGATTTCCTTTGGATTGCCTGGTTTAATCTCCTTGCAGTCCAAGGGACTCTCAAGAGTCTTCTCCAGCACCATGTTTCCAAAGCATCAATTCTTCAGCGTTCAGCCTTCTTTATGGATCAACTGTCACATTCCTACATGACTACTGGAAAAAACATAGCTTTGACTATACTGACCTTTGTAGGCAAAGTAATGTCTCTGCTTTTTAATACTCTGTCTAGATTCATCATGGAGAAGGCAATGGCACCCCACTCCAGTACTCTTGCCTGGAGAATCCCATGGACAGAGGAGCCTGGTAGGCTGCAGTCCATGGAGTCGCTAAGAGTCGGACACGACTGAGCGACTTCACTTTCACTTTTCACTTTCATGCATTGGATAAGGAAATGGCAACCCACTCCAGTGTTCTTGCCTGGAGAATCCCAGGGATGGGGGAGCCTGGTGAGCTGCCATCTATGGGGTTGCACAGAGTCGGACATGACTGAAGCGACTTAGCAGCCGCAGCAGCTAGATTCATCAGAGCTTTTCTTCCAAGGAGGAAGCATCTTTTAATTTCGTGGCTGTAGTCACTATCAGCAGTGATTTTGGAGCCAAGAAAAAATAAACTCAGCCACTGTTTCCACTGTTTCCCCATCTATTTGCGAGGAAGTAAAGGGACCAGATGCTATGATCTTAGTTTGGTGGATATAGAGTTTTAAGTCAGCTTTTTCTTTCTTCTTTCACATTTATCAAGAGACTCTTTAGTTCCTTTTCACTTTCTGCCATTAGAGTAGTATCATCTGCATATCTGAGGTTGTTGATATTTCTCTCAGCAATCTTGATTCCAGCTGGTGTTTCATCCAGCCCAGCATTTCGCATGATGTATATTTTGCATAGAACTTAAATAAACAGGGTAACAGTATACAGCCTTGACGTACTCCTTTCCCAGTTTTGAACCAGTTCATTGTTTCATGTACAATTTTAACTGTTGTTTCTTGTCCTGCATACAGGTTTCTCAGTAGGTAGGTAAGGTGGTCTGGCATTCCCGTCTCTTGAAGAATTTTCCACAGTTTGTTGAGATCCACACAGTCGAAGGCTTTAGGATAGACAAAGAAGCAGATTTTTTTTTTTTTTAATTCCCTTGCTATCCAGCAAATGCTGGAAATTTGCTCTCTGGTTCCTCTGCCTTTTCTAAATCCAGCTTGTAAGTCTGGAATTTCTTAGTTCACATACTGTTGAAGACTAGCTTGAAGGATTTTGAACATAATCTGCTAGCATGTGAAATGAGTGCAATTGTGCTATAGCTTGAACAATTTTTGGCATTGCCTTTCTTTGGGATTGGGACAAAAACTGACCTTTTACAGTCCTGTGGCCAATGACGAGTTTTCCACATTTGCTGGCATATTGAGTACAGAAATTTAACAGCATCATCTTTTAGGATTTGAAATAGCTCAGCTGAAATTCCATCACATCCACTAGCTTTCTTCATAGTAATGCTTTCTAAGGCCCTCTTGACTTTGCACTCCAGGATGTCTGGCTCTAGGTGACTGATCACACCATTGTGGTTATCTGGGTCATTAAGACCTTTTTTGTATATATGTATATAGATGCGTAACTTAACCTTTTGATGTCAGTGAATCCCTGTGATTAAGATAGATTCCTACTTAACCCTTCACTTTATACACCACCCATCACTGCCAGCCCCAAATAATTCCTTCTCCTAAGACTGAAATTTCTTGCCTCTTAAAATCCATAGCAGTCAGTTTACAACAATGATTCTTGGAGATTATATAGAAAATATTGTTTCATTCATTCAACAAATAATTTTTGTTTCTACTATTTACACTGGCATTACTAAGGAGATTTTAAGAAATATTACCTGTCACAAAAAGCTTCCTACGTGGCACTAGTGGTAAAGAACCCAACTGGTGGTAAAGCCTCCCAACGCAGGAGACAAAAGAGACTTGGATTCGATCCCTGAGTCTGGAAAATTCTCTGGAGGATGGCACAGCAACCGACTCCAGTATTGTTGCCTGAAGAATCCCATGGACAGAGCAGCCTTGCAGGCTACAGTCCATTGGGTTGCAAAGAGTTGGACATGACCAAAGCAACTTAGCATGTATGCATGCATCTAACACATATTCTAATACTATACATTCTTTCCATCTAAACTGCATCATCTCCCCATTAAATCTCTATTCCCTTATTCTGTGTTATTTTTGCTCCACTGTATGTATCACCACTCAAAATTATATCATGTTTTATTCTTGCATTGTCTGTCTCCCTTCTCTAGAATATGACCTCCATGGGGATGGTGAATTTGTATCGTTCACTCCTTAATTCCCAATACCTGGAACCATGTTTAAGCCATTGTAGATACTCAGTACTTGTCAAATGACTGGCCCAATCAGTCAATTAATTAGTCTCAGTTGCAGATACTGCTCAGTTCTTCACCACACCATGTAGGGAGGCTATGTTACAAATGGAATCTTGCCGTTAGTCTTAGGTCTATTGGAAATGAATGACACTTCAGAAGCAGTGGTAGAGACCAACAGTCACCAAACACAATGGAATATTTATTTAAACTCTTCTTGGCAGTCATTAAGCTCTTGCTTCACAGAGATACAATTACTTTATTGATAATAATCCATTACTCTTTTTTTGAAAAAATTGGGGCATAGTTAAGTCACTTGCTCAGTCGTGTCCGACTCTTTGCGACCCTGTGGACTGTAGCCCACCAGGCTCCTCCAGTCATGGGATTCTCCAGGCAAGAATACTGGAGTGGGTTGCCATTTCCTTCTCCAGGGGATCTTCCAGACCCAGGGATCGAACCCAGGCCTCCCGCATTGCGGGAAGAGGCTTTAACCTCTGAGCCACCAGGGAAACCCAAATCCATTACTCTTTTTTTGAAAAAATTGGGTCTTAGGTGCTTCATAATCTTGTTAGTTTCTGCTGTACAACAAAGTGAGTCAGTTATATGTACACATACATCCTCTCCCTCTTGGACCTCTATCCCGCCCTATCCCATCCCCCGCATCTAGGTCACCACAGAGCACCAAGATGAGCTCCCTGCTCTGTAGGCAGGTTTCCACTAGCTATTTATTTTACTCTTAATTGTCACTAAGGTGTAGATGTGAAGATCTGACTCATTGGAAAAGACCCTGATGCTGGGAAAGGTTGAAGGCAGGAGGAGAAGAGGATGACAGAGGATGAGATGGTTAGATGGCATCACAGACTCAATGGACATGAGTTTGAGCAAGCTCCAGGAGATGGTGAAGGACAGCAAAGCTTGGCGTGCTGCAGTCCATGGGGTCGCAAAGAGTCAGATGTGACTTAGAGACTGAACAAAGGTGTAGCTAATAACTTAAAATAACTTGAAGGAAATTTTTCATTGCTTATTATCAAGCAACTTAGCATATTTGTATCTCTACGTGTTGACACCTAAAAACATGAGTTTTATTATAAATGATAGTTATAACTCTCAGTTCAGTTCAGTTCAGTCGCTCAGTCCTGTCCGACTCTTTACGACCCCATGAATTGCAGCACGCCAGGCCTCCCTGTCCATCACCAACTCCTGGAGTTCACTCAGACTCATGTCCATCGAGTCAGTGATGCCATCCAGCCATCTCATCCTCTGTCATCCCCTTCTCCTCTTGCCCCCAATCCCTCCCAGCATCAGAGTCTTTTTTTTTTTTTGAATTGCTGGTCACATTCCACACACAATTTATTAAAGAAGTGTGAATTTACACTAATCTCTGAGTTACATAAACAGATAAATCACCTTAAAATAGCATGTTATCCGTTTACTTCTTATATGAAAACTCAGTCTGGGTATAATAATTGCAAGGTTGTCCAAATATAAACTCAAAAATGCAAGAAAGCAAAACAAGCCTAATTAAATACTATTTTCAAGTTACATTTCCCCATTATTCAGTATTTCCTCATTTAAAAGAATTTTTTTTCCTTTTTTTTAAAATTTTATTTTATTTTTTTATTTATTTTATTTTTAAGTCAACTCTTCGCATGAGGTGGCCAAAGTACTGGAGTTTCAGCTTTAGCATCATTCCTTCCAAAGAACGCCCAGGACCGATCTCCTTCAGGATGGACTGGTTGGATCTCCTTGCAGTCCAAAGGACTCTCAAGAGTCTTCTCCAACACCACAGTTCAGAAGCATCAATTCTTCGGCGCTCAGCTTTCTTCACAGTTGAACTCCCACATTCATACATGACCACTGGAAAAACCGAAAAACCGTAGCCTAAACTAGACAGACCTTTGTTGGCAAAGTAATGTCTCTGCTTTTGAATATGCTATCTAGGTTGGTCATAACTCTCCTTCCAAGGAGTAAGCGTCTTTTAATTTCATGGCTGCAATCAACATCTGCAGTGATTTTGGAGCCCAAAAAATAAAGTCTGACACAGTTTCCACTCTTTCCCCATCTATTTCCCATGAAGTGATGGGACCAGATGCCATGATCTTAGTTTTATGAATGTTGAGCTTTAAGCCAACTTTTTCACTCTCCTCTTTCACTTTCATCAAGAGGCTTTTTAGTTCCTCTTCACTTTCTGCCATAAGGGTGGTGTCATCTGCATATCTGAGGTTATTGATATTTCTCCTGGCAATCTTGATTCCAGCTTGTGCTTCTTCCAGCCCAGTGTTTCTCATGATGTACTCTGCATAGAAGTTAAATAAGCAGGGTGACAATATACAGCCTTGACATACTCCTTTTCCTATTTGGAACCAGTCTGTTGTTCCATGTCCAGTTCTAACTGTTGCTTCCTGACTTTAGAGTCTTAAAGCAAACATCATTAAAAATATAAAGCCACACAAAGTTTTTTAGTCATCTAAAATG
Organism: Bos indicus; assembly: GCF_029378745.1. Classification (NCBI taxonomy): domain Eukaryota; kingdom Metazoa; phylum Chordata; class Mammalia; order Artiodactyla; family Bovidae; genus Bos; species Bos indicus. The sequence goes on along the minus strand of NC_091760.1, from coordinate 30,413,224 downwards.
AAAAAATGTGTGTATATGAAGTCCTAACAAATCTGTCTCTAGAAGGATGTGCAACCAAAACTGTGGCGACAAAGACTGAAATGCTTTGGAGCATTCTTAGAATATCTCCCCGCCCTGCTCTCTGTAACAGTCCACAGCGCACAAGGAGAAAGCCGGACCACAGTAGTCAGGGGGAGGGGCTGTCCTTAAGAATCAATGGAGGGCATTATCTGCATAATTGGCAAATGTTTTCAAGGCAGCAAATGTTTAAAATGGTTCATTTTGATTATTACTGTCAGTTTTGTTGAATTTTATATGTTTTTAAAGACATGAAATAGGGATTTAAACTACAGGGGAGCAAACCACCCCCCCAACCCTTTCCCAGTTTTTCCCTGGTCTAATAATTGACAAAGTACAGGTTAACAGGAGAAAAAAATTTTCACACATATGGGAGCTCATAGAAGAGCTCAAAAAGTGACCAAAGTAGACAGCTTGTGTACCTATTAGACAAAGAAACAATAAATTTGTGAAGCATTGTTCAAGACAAAGAAATTTTGGTTTAGGGTAGTAAATTAGTGAAGTAAAAAGCCTTTTTTGTAGCAGCCCTGAATTCAGCCCTGAATTCCCTGTCTATGGTGATAAGCATGACTTCTATCCTCCTGGTACAGGGAAAGTTACCTTTCACATAGGAGATTTATTTCCTGCTTTCAAAGGGACAAATGAGGGTCAAAGTGTCCTTCTTGCATCGGCTGTTTCTTAAGTAATTTTAGTTCAAAATAATCAATGTACCAAAATGGCATATTTGGGGCTGGCCTATTCTGCTCTTCTAAAGCAAAAGATGGTTTTGTTTAAAATGCAGTAAATCTTAGAAATGTGCTTGAAAAATTGTTGTGAAAAACATGAAATCACGAAAGGACTATCATAACACATATCCTAATCCAAGTGAGTAATTATGATCACAGAGAGCTATATGAGCATCTCGAAACCTCCTCCTCATTTTTATTTCACTCACTTCCTGCCAAAACCTAACTACCAAGGGACAAGGGGAGGGGAAGTGCTAGATGCAATGGTTAAAAAAGGAACAGAGTTTTAAATTAGGGGTTGCATCAAATGGTCTTCTTAAAACATATGATGAGTAGGTGATTTCTAAGACGTGGAACATTTCTTATAGTATTATAACAAAATTTTAGTGTGGTTAATACAAACGCACATGAAATGTCCATTCTATTGTTTGTAATTCAATGAAGCAGCAACACCTAACAGGTAAGAAGCACTGAAGTGGGCATTGAGAAGCTGAATTCTAACAATGTTTGCATTTTTCTTTAAGCCATTTCACATGTTTTTGTTCTAGCATCTCTTTTTTAAAGATAGAGAAGATAAACCTTTTCTAAGAGTAACCTGAGGATATACAAAAGGGACAAAGGTTACAGCTCTGTCGAAGAGTTGACTCATTGGAAAAGACTCTGATGCTGGGAGGGATTGGGGGCAGGAGGAGAAGAGGATGACAGAGGATGAGATGGCTGGATGGCATCACTGACTCGATGGACGTGAGTCTGGGTGAACTCCGGGAGTTGGTGATGGACAGGGAGGCCTGGAGTGCTGCGATTCATGGGGTCGCAAAGAGTCGGACACGACTGAGTGACTGAACTGAACTGAACTGATCTTGATAACCAAGCATAGCCAATAAAAATTACTCTTAATAGGTGGTACAAGACAATAACAAAAAAATCTGGTAATTATAAAAATGGATCTTGGATCTTTCAGTTTAGACATGCATAAAATTTACAACAATAATATAAGCAAATTTAACAAATAGTCCAACCAGCCCAAGTCTATTTTTGGTAGTATACAGGAAAGAAAAAATATACATATTTAATTTTTAGCTAAGAATTTTCCCTCAAAGTGGAATGTGTGGTGTTTTAATTTGTAGCATGAATCAGAAGTGTTTTCCGATGAAAACACTAGAGATAGAAAGAACTATCTATTTTCTAGAGATAATTTTTTATCTGTTTTCTAGAGATAGAAAGAACTAACCTCTGGTGAGTACCAGTCACTGCTGGTATATGATTTATATATGTTAAATTGCTTTATCTTCATATTAATCTTATGAGTCAAGTGATTTTATGGATGAGAAAATAAAGGTCAAATTATATTTTTACTCAGTGGCATACAGCTAGTAAGTAGAGGAACCAGAATTTTGAACCCATATCTGTTTGCCTCTAAAGCCTTGGTTATTTCTACTACATTCTCCATAGTCTTTTCAAAGGAATTCATAAACATCAGATTTTCCCAGGAGCTTTGTTTCTGAGAACAGAACCATTTTATCTCTTCTCAGTGTCCCTTTCCTGCTCTTGGGTCCCCTCAAACATTGAGATTCACTTTTACATCCTCAGGTCCCATAATACAGTATTACACCCAGGATTGTCCTCAGCATTGTCACTTGGCTTGTTCCCAACCATATCTCATAATTTGCATCAATGAACCCTGCCATAAATCCCTTCAGGGTGGTTAATTTGTTAATTCCTAAGCAATGAATTCATATTCAATTATTTGTAAGGTCACAACTTAAAGACCACTCCTCTAGTTCTGTTTTAGTTTTCAGTATTGCTTTGGCAATTCAGGGTCTTTTGTATTTCCATACAAATTGTGAAATTTTGTTTCTAATTCTGTGAAAAATGCCATTAGTAATTTGATAGGGACTGCATTGAATCTGAAGATTACTCTGGATACTGTAGTCATTTTCACAATATTGATTCTTCCAATCCAAGAACATGATATATCTGTCCATCTGTCTGTGTCATCTTTGAGTTCTTTCATCAATGACTTACAGTTTTCTGCATACTGATCTTTTGTCTCTAGATTTATTTATTCCTAGGTATTTTATTCTTTTTGTTGCAATGGTGAATGCCTTAACTTCTCTTTCTGATTTTTTATTGTTAGTGTATAGGAATGCAAGGGATTTCTGTGTATTGATTTTATATCCTGCACCCACTGTAGAGACCAATATGGAGATTCCTTAAAAAAACAGAAATACAACTTCCATATGACTCAACAATCCCACTACTGAGCATGTATTCTGAGAAAACCATAACTGAGAGAGACACATGTACCCCAATGTTTACTGTAGCACTATTTGTAATAGCTAGGACATGGAAGCAACCTAGATGTCAATTGGCAGGCTAATGTATTGTGGTACATATACACAATGGAATATTAGGGCTTCCCAAGACCTGGGTTTGATCCCTCAGCTGGGAATATCCCCTTGAGAAGGGAATGACTATCCACTCCAGTACTCTTGCTTGGAGAATTCTTTGGACAGAGGAATCTGGCAGCCTACAAGTTAGGACATGGAAGCAACCTAGATGTCCATCAGCAGATGAATGGATAAAGATGTTCTGACACATATAAATGATGGAATATTACTCAGCCATAAAAATAATGCATTTGAGTCAGTGCTAATGAGGTAGATGAACCTAGAGCCTGCTATACAAAGTAAAGTCAGTCAGAAAGAGAAAAACAAATATATATCAACACATATATATGGAATCTAGAAAAATGGTACTGATGAGCCTATTTGCAGGGCAGCAATAGAGATGCAGGCACAGAGAAAAGACTTGTGGACACAGTGAAGGAAGGAGAGGGTGGGACAAACTGAGAGAGTAGCATGGAAACATGTACATTACAATATGTAAAATAGATAGCCAGTTAAAATTTGCTGTATGATGCAGGGAGTTCAAATCAGGTGCGCTGTGACAACCTAGAGAGGTGGGATGGGTTGGGAAGTGGGAGGGAAGTTCAAGAGGGAAGGGATTAAATATATATATATATATATATATATATATATATATATATATATACCTATGGCTGATTCATGCTGATCTATGGCAGAAACCAACACAATATTGTAAAGCAATTGTCCTCCAATTAAAAAAAATTTTAAAGGGTCTTACATTTTAAAAGGGGATTCTAGAGATTCATTAATTCTTCATGCTTTGAATAAACATGTACTGAGTACTTCCTTGATACATGCAAACACCAGCTGTGGAAAATTGAAAAATCAATACAAAACACACTCTCTGCCTTCAGAGACAACAGTCTAGTCCAGTGAAAGAGATTATGATTCTAGTAAATTGTGGTTCAGCTGGTTAAAACCTGCCTGCAGTGTGGAAGACCTGGATTCAATACCTAGGTTGGGAAGATCCCCTGGAGAAGGGGACGGCTACCCATTCCAGTATTCTGGCTTGGAGAATTTCATAGACTGTATAGTCCATGGGGTTGCAAAGAATTGAACATGACTGAGTAACTTTCACTTTCAAATTAAATATTACTATAGCTCAGCAGGTGAAAAGTGAAAGTGAAAGCCACTCAGTCATGTCTGACTCTTTGTGACCCTATGGACTGTAGCCCATCAGGCTCCTCTGTCCATGATGAGAAAGACTGAAGGCAGAAGGGAAAGGGACGACAGAGGTTGAGATGGCTGGATGGCATCCCCAATTCAATGGACATGAGTTTGAGTGAACTCTGGGAAATGGTGAAGGACAGGAAGGCCTGGCGTGCTGCAGTTCATGGGGTAGCAAAGAGTCAGACACGACTGAGTGACTGTACAACAAATGGGGTGTACCAAGTCTTAACTAAACACATGGATGCTTAAGGTGGAAATATTCAATAAATCAAACTTTTTGTTTTGTTTTCCGTAAAGAACTGCTAGCAGTTCTCTAGCCACTGTGTAGGTAGATTATTTCACTTGCTTCTTTGGAGTCAAAGTGACCATTATTTAACTCTATTTCTAATTATGATATTATTTCATTAGTATTTGATTAATGATATTTCAGGATTTTTTCATTATAAGAATCATCCCTTCTCAAGAGAGACATCTAGTTCTTCAACCACAATTACTGTGTTTGAGACTCTTCATAACTTGAAGAATTAAAATGTTTTACTTGGTCTTAAATTTTATCTGATGTCTTATTAATATATATGCGTGCATGTATGCTAAGTCACTTCAGTCTCCAGGTGAGATGACTGAGTTGCCATGCCCTCCTCCAGGGCATCTTCCCAACCCAGGGAGTGAATCCATGTCTCTAATGTCTCCTGCATTGGCAGGTGGGTTCTTTACCAGTAGCACCACCTGGGAAGCCCTATATATACCTATACATATATACTTATACATATATATATATATACACACACACACACACACACATATATATATATGCCTAGAGAATCCCTTTGGACAGAGGAGCCTGGAGGGCTACGGTCCATAGAGTCACAAAGAGTTGAACACGACTGAAGCAACCTAGCATGCACCCACACACACTTATCTATATCTGTATCTATATCTCTATCTACATGTACATATGCTGCTGCTGCTGCTAAGTCGCTTCAGTCGTGTGCAACTCTGTGCGACCCCATAGATGGCAGCCCACCAGGCTCCCCCATCCCTGGGATTCTCCAGGCAAGAAAGAACACTGGAGTGGGTTGCCATTTCTTTCTCCAATGCATGAAAGTGAAAAGTGAAAGTGAAGTCGCTCAGTCATGTCCTACTCTTAGCAACCCCATGGACTGCAGCCTCCTAGGCTCTTCCATCCATGGGATTTTCCAGGCAAGAGTACTGGAGTGGGTTGCCATTGCCTTCTCCAACATGTACACACACACACACACACACATATATATATATATACACATATATATATATATATAAACCTTATTTAAAGCTACAAGAAAGGAGTATCACAACCAGAAAATTTCTTAGATTCTTTGATGTCACTTTCTGCTTTCCATGAACTGGGGTAACAAGAGAGTCCCTCTGTGCGCCCTGCTTTTATAAGTCTGCCAAGCAATTAGCATCTCTTAACATTTCTAGGCAGCTGCCTAATGAAATGCTTGTTTCTCCAGAAAGTCATTTTGCATATAAAACTCTGTCTGATCCTCTGAAACTAACAAAGGTATTTCTAGTCCAAAAGACACTCTGATATTGCCAAAACAAATGTTCAGATATTTTAAAAATCCCTTCCAAAATTTACACTAGGCCTATCTATAGAATATCAGTTAAAACAGGGTGACCATTAAAAAACAAAGTGGTATCTACAAAGATTTTTCCTCACTTTCAAAATATCTTCATTCCACAGTTCTTTCAGTATATTATGAATTCTCAGGTACATTTCTTCATTTGCTTTCTGAAATAGTTCCTTAGAGGGAACCACGAAGAGGATGTAAATGAGGGGAAAAAGTGCTATTTAAGCTTTTTCCAGCTGTTCTTATCTCCATCTTTTTATAGCGAGTAGACCTTTGCCTCATTCTTTAGGCTTGTGGAAGATGAACAGATTTCTGCCCACTCTTAAAGAAGGTTCTTTTCTAAGTATTTAGAGTTCCATTCTCAGGACCCAAGTTCAATCCACTTATCTTTTTATTTATGCATGCCAGCCTAGAAAGGTTTGAGGCTTAACTCTGAGAAAATACAAGTCCCTGCAATAGGAAGATGCAGTATTCTGACTCTTCTACCTTGACTACACGCACAATTAAGCTAAAAGCTTCAGGCTTCACCTCTTTTCATTAGTTGCATATGTACTTGCAAATTTTTGCAGTATTTGGCAAGGATGGGACATTTCTTAGAAGTTAGGGCAGAGAGTCATTCAGTATAGTGATTGTCAGGATGTATTAAGGTTGTAGAGAGCACGCCTTGACAACTGATAACACACTAGAGTTATCGTCAAGGCCCAGAACCTGAAATAATCTGATCTTTGAAAAAGGTTAAAAAGACAGAACTATTCCTGGTGTCAGAACATGAGCAATAGGATGTTCCTAGGAACAGAGCAAAGAAATCTGCCTCATCGTCTTGCTGTAATCAGAGTATGCCACATTCAGAGTCAGATGGAACGTTTTCCCAATTCCCTACCTGTTCTCAGATACCAATCATGTCATAAACACAGGACCAAGCAAAGTGAATTGCGTTGTAACTTCTAACACAGACTTTTATAGCTGTTATATCCCAAAGGCAAAGAAACCTCAAGAGAAACCAAGAACGATAAAAGAAATAGAGGAAGAGAACAAGAGAGAGAGAGAGAAACTTATCAGGAAATGGATCAAATTTGGGTACCAATCCCAGTATTTTGAACTCTAAGATCAATGATGCTTGGGCTTGAGTTGAATAGGTTATATTTTGGTGACAGAGATAATGAATAGGAATCCTGAGTTTTAATGTACAAAAAAAAACCCTTTAGACTGACCACGGTTCTCTTGATTCAATGCATTCATAGGAAAGAAGTGACTTTTCATTTTTTTCTATCTTGGTATTTAGAGAAATGTAAAGACAAAGTTTCTCCATATAGCAACATATAAGTACATCACAACACACACACAAATGACTGACTGTCTTCATTTTGTCCTTTTCAAATGAACTGAAAGCTTCAGAACTTGTCAAACGGTCTTAATATTTTTGTTAACACACACAAAACCTGACATACAATTTGTTCAAAATGTCTCAGCTGGAAATTTATTTGAACTCTGTTGGCTCGTATTGAATGGAATATTCCCAAGTGGTCATAGTTTTGCAGTGGCTCAACCTGGAATTCTTAGGAAACAAATTTCAAGAGCAGAGAAAGTTTTGTAGTATGATGTGGTCAAGGAAGAAAGGTACCATATGCTTTAACTAAAAGTAATTATTAACTAGAAGTTAATCACATTGGTTCTTCTGTTCTAGTTTCACTAGAGTCACATTCATCTTAACACTTCAGAAAAAGTTAGTGATGGCATATTTGTGTCAAGATCTAACACAAAATGCTATGCCACACACATACAAGCCCCTCCCTCTACTTCAAAAGAGCACATTATACGAAAGCTTCAAAATAGTTGATATAAAATTCTCATATTTCAATTACTTTGCAGATCATGCAGGTTTTCTCAATACATATTTTATACAGTGGTAGAAAATATGACAATTATTAAAATTAAAATTAAATTAAAAATATAAATTTTTTTATAAAATTAAAACATTTTTAATAAAGTTAAAAAATTAAAATTAAACATAAAATTAAAAAAAATAAAGGTTTTAAAATGTCAAAAGCTGATGGATCTTTCCTATGTATTTAATTTTACAATTAGTAAGTCATACAGAAGCAATATTTCTTAGACCTAATTTTTGCCTTACCATAGCCCTAAGCAACATCCCATGTATCATATACTTAGTAATTGAAGTATACTTGCAGGTGCCAAAGCTACCAGTGAATTTGGCCAAACTCTTGACTAAACAGTCCCTGAAGTCAAATAACGAGTCATGAAGGTTGACATTGATCAGTTCATTTAGTCAAAATGGTCCATCTGGAGCATAAAAACATAGCATAAACAGAAAGAAAGAGAAGGGGGAAAAAAAGGAGGAAGAGATTATCCAGCATGGATCTAGCATTTTGTACTTTCAAATATTTTGTTAATTAGAATTTTTAGTATCATTTTCGGAGAAGGCAATGGCACCCCACTCCAGTACTCTTGCCTGGAAAATCCATGGACAGAGGAGCCTGGTAGGCTGCAGTCCATGGGGTCGCTAAGAGTCGGGAGTGACTGAGCGACTTCACTTTCACTTTTCACTTTCATGCATTGGAGAAGGAAATGGCAACCCACCCCAGTGTTCTTGCCTGGAGAATCCCAGGGACAGGGGAGCCTGGTGGGCTGCCATCCATGGGGTCGCAGAGTGGACACGACTGAAGCGACTTAGCAGCAGCAGCAGCAGCAGTATCATTTTGGAGAAAATGGACATATGACAAGCCAAGAATTTTTATTAAGAAAGATATTTACACATAAATATTTAAAGATGAGATGATAGAAAGTCTAGCACTTGCTTCAAAATAATTCAGTGCCAGGGGGCTGGGAGGGACAGTTAGTAAAGTAGATAGATAGGAAGACCATATAATTCATTGCCCAAACTGAAGCAACTTGGAGAGATTAATGCAAAATTAACATAATTAGCAATCACATATTGATTTAGATGTGAAATGTGGAGATGGAAATGTTGTCAAACTAAGTTTAGCAGAAATAAGATTTTAAAATTGAGGAACCTGGGTGAGGGGTACATAGGAAGTTTATTATGCTATTCTCTTAAATTTGCAAATGTTCTGGAATTTTCCATAATAAAGGTTCAGTAGCATAGGAAATGGCAACCCACTCCAGTGTTCTTGCCTGGAGAATCCCAGGGATGGCAGGGCCTGGTGGGCTGCCATCTATGGGGTCGCACAGAGTCAGACACAACTGAAGAGACTTAGCAGCAGCAGCAGCAGCAGCATTAAGACCATTGTATGTGTGTATGTGTGTGCGTGTGTGTGTGTGTGTATGTGTGTGTTAGTCACTCAGTCATGTCTGCGTCTTTGCAACTGCATGGACTGTAGCCCACCAGGCTCCTCTCCATGGAATGCTCCAGGCAAGAATACTGGAGTGGATTGCCATTCCCTTCTCCAGGAGATCTTTCCAACCTAGGGATTGAACCCAGGTCTCCTGCATTGCAGGTAGATTCTTTACCATCTGAGCCACAAGGGAAGCCCTAAAGAACGTTACATATCTGGTATTAAGGGATTAAAGGTTATATGACTTTGATGAGTTCCTTTTCTGTATTGATTGGTCTCCATGTGATGGAAAAAGTTCCTTTTCTGAAATACTGAAATCCAACAGTAAGGAAAGTTAAACCTGACTTGAATCAGAGTGAAAATGATGTGGAATATGAAGTGAAGAATAGAAGGGCTTATTCCATAACACCATTACTAGCAGATTTTAATGGCATCCTGAAAAATAGAAATGAGTAGTCATTAATGAGTAGTAAAAATAGAAATGAGAGTAGTTGTAGTAGTAGTACCACTAACACCACCGAGGGCTTCCCAGGTGACTCTAGTGGTAAAGAATCTGCCTGCCAATGCAGGAGACATAAGAGACATGGGTGTGATCCCTCGGTGGGAAAGATACCTTGGAGAAGGGCATGGCAACCCACTCAAGTATTCTTGCCTGGAGAATCCCATGGACAGAGGAGCCTGGTGGGCTACAGTTCATAGGATTGCAAAGAGTCAGACAAGACTGAAGGGACTTAACACACACAGTAGTTAAATTAGTATCCTGTAGAAAGGCATCATTAAGTTGAGTCCTAGAGAGAAGAAAAATAAAAGACAAAAATTAAAAGTCTCCTCTCTCTGTGGGTAAATAATAGTTCTGTGAACCCAGTAAGCATGGGGCAAGGAACACTGATGGGATGAAACATAAGCACCAGTTAAGCTGCATCTATGTACAAGAAATAACCAACAAGAGCAGTGCAGGCACAAACCTTATGGGTTTCCTTGCCCAGATATCATCATCAATATGGATCACTACTGTTCTTTCCATCCTGGAGTGATCTGTGTTGATTGTAGAGGCCAACAGCATCCAAATCCATAGGCTGAATCTATTGTGCTATGGTTCATTTTTCCCCAGCTGTGACCATGAGTCTCATTAATTAAACATGGCAGTCTTATGACTTCTTGGACTATAACTCATCCTTGTATCTATTACTCATTCATATGTATAATTGTATGAATTAACTCAGGCTTCCCAGGTGGCTCAGTGGTAAAGAATCTGCCTGTGATGCGGAAGATGCAAGAGATGCCACTGGTTCCATCCCTGGGTCAGGAAGATCCCCTGGAGGAGGGCATGGCAATCCACTCCAGTACTCTTGCCTTGGAGAATCCCATGGACAGTGGAGGCTGGCAGGCTACAGTTCATAGGGTTGCACAGAGTTGGACACAACTGAAGCAACTGAGAACCCATGCATGAATTAATTCATTGGTCATGAAGGGAATGTTAAAGAACCAGTAGTCTAAGAAAGAATACCATTGGGAAAAGCAAGTTTGCATAAGGTTTTTACCTTTAATTCCAATTCCCCCACAATGTGGAAATAGGTCACATACTCCAAATATAACAACTTAGCAGGGCTCAAGTAAATAAGTGGTCTTTCCAAGTTTATCATTTAATCCACAGCAGAAATCTATACCTATATTAGATATAAGGTATTCACTATTACCATCTTCATTTTACTGATGAGAATATGACACACAGAAATGCTAGTAACTTGTCATCTGACTGGCTAGTTGCAAAGCAAGGATTTGAACACAGGTATCCTGACACCCACGCTATGCTCTTACCCTCAAAATTCTATCTTAGAATGCAGCATTTCTAAGGGAGTAGTCAAGACATACTGTACCATAAGTGACTCAAGATTACAGAAGCTGAGTGTTGTAGTTATGTTGACCACAATTGCCTTCCAACAAATATCAAAATTCTTCCTTTGTTAAAAAGGGAGGAATATGGTGCAAGTTTAAATTGGCCATAAGTTTGGGTCAGTTACCAGCTTAAAATAGCATATATATATATATATATATATACACACACATACACACACTATATATATATAACATATATACACATATATATATATATTAGTCTAAGTCAGGGGTTAGCAAACTATGGCCCTTGGGTCAATTCTGAAACTATTTTTATGAAAATATTTCACTGGGACACAGGCACACCCATCCATTACTATCTATAAATGTTTGGGGCCATAATGAGTTCAATTCAGTCTCTCAGTCATGTCCTATTCCCTGTGACCCCATGAACCACAGCACACCAGGCCTCCTTGTCTATCATCAACTCGTGTGGTCCACCCAAAGCCATGTCCATTGAGTCAATGATGCCATCCAACCATCTCATCCTCTGTCGTCCCCTTCTCCTCCTGCCCTCAATCTTTCCGAGCATAAGGGTCTTTTCAAATGAGTCAATTCTTCACATCAGGTGGCCAAAGTATTGGAGTTTCAGCTTCAACATCAGTCCTTCCAATGAACACCCAGGACAGATTTCCTTTAGCATGGACAGGTTGGATCTCCTTGCAGTCCAAGGGACTCTCAAGAGTCTTCTCCAACACCACAGTTCAAAAGCATCAATTCTTCAGCACTCAGCTTTCTTTATAGTCCAAACACACATCCATACATGACCACTGGAAAAACCATAGCCTTGACTAGACGGACCTTTGTTGGTAAAGTAATGTCTCTCTTTTTTAATATGCTGTCCGGGTTGGTCATAACTTCCCTTCCAAGGAGTAAGCATCTTTTAATTTCATGGCTGCAATCACATCTGCAGTGATTTTGGAGCCCAGAAAAATAAAGTAAGCCACTGTTTCCACTTTTCCCCCATCTATTTGCCATGAAGTGATGGGAAAGACTAGAGATCTCTTCAAGAAAATTAGAGATACCAAGGGAACATTTCATGCAAAGATGGGCTCGATAAAGGACAGAAATGGTATGCACCTAACAGAAGCAGAAGATATTAAGAAGAGGTGGCAAGAATACACAGAAGAACTGTAGAAAAAAGATCTTCATGACCAAGATAAGATGGTGTGATCACTCACCTAGAGCCAGACATCCTGGAATGTGAAGTCAAGAGAGCCTTAGGAAGCATCACTACGAACAAAGCTAGTGAAGGTGATGGAATTCCAGTTGAGCTATTACAAATCCTGGAAGATGATGCTGTGAAAGTGCTGCATTCAATATGCCAGCAAATTTGGAAAACTCAGCAGTGGCCACAGGACTGGAAAAGGTCAGTTTTCATTCCAATCCCAAAGAAATGCAATGCCAAAAATGATCAAACTACCGCACAATTGCACTCATCTCACACACTAGTGAAGTAATGCTCAAAATGCTCCAAGCCAGGCTTCAGCAATACGTGAACCGTGAACTTCCAGATGTTCAAGCTGGTTTTAGAAAAGGCAGAGGGACCAGAGATCAAATTGCCAACATTCTCTGGATCATAGAAAAAGCAAGAGAGTTCCAGAAAAACATCTATTTCTGCCTTATTGACTATGCCAAAGCCTTTGACTGTGTGGATCACAATAAACTGTGGAAAATTCTGCAAGAGATGGAAATACCAGATCACCTGACCTGCCTCTTGAGAAACCTATATGCAGGTCTGGAAACAACCATTAGAACTGGACATGGAACAAAAGACTGGTTCCAAATAGGAAAAGGAATTACGTCAAGGCTGTATATTGTCACCCTGCTTATTTAACTTATATGCAGAGTACATCATGAGAAACACTGGGCTGGAAGAAGCACAAGCTGGAATCAAGATTGCTGGGAGAAATATCAAATAACCTCAGATATGCAGATGACACCACCCTTATGGCAGAAAGTGAAGAGGAACTAAAAAGCCTCTTGATGAAAGTGAAAGAGGAGAATGAAAAAGTTGGCTTAAAGCTCAACATTCAGAAAACTAAGATCATGGCATCTGGTCCCATCACTTCATAGGAAATAGATAAGGAAACAGTGGAAACAGTGTCAGACTTGAAATTAAAAGACACTTGCTCCTTGGAAGGAAAGTTATGACCAACCTAGATAGCATATTAAAAAGCAGAGATACTACTTTGCCAACAAAGGTCCATTTAGTCAAGGCTATGGCTTTTCCAGTAGTCATGTATAAATGTGAGAGATGGACTGTGAAGAAAGCTGAGGGCCGAAGAATTGATCTTTTGAACTGTGGTGTTGGAGAAGACTCTTGAGAGTCCCTTGGACTGCAAGGAGATCCAACCAGTCCATCCTAAAGGAGAACAGTCCTGGGTGTTCATTGGAAGGACTGATGCTGAAGCTAAAACTCCAATACTTTGGCCACCTGATGCGAAGAATTGACTTATTGGAAAAGAACCTGATGCTAGGAGGGATTAGGGGCAGGAGGAGAAGTGGGTGATAGAGGATGAGATGCCTGGATGGCATCACCGTCTCGATGGACATGACTTTGGGTAAGCTCCAGGAGTTGGTGATGGACAGGGAGGCCTGGCGTGCTGCGATTCATGGGGTCGCAAAGAGTCAGACACGACAGAGCGATTGAACTGAACTGATGGGACCAGATGCCATGATCTTAGTTTTCTGAATGTTGAGCTTTAAGCCAACTTTTTCACTCTCCTCTTTCACTTTCATCAAGAGGCTTTTTAGTTCCTCTTCTCTTTCTGTCATAAGAGTGGTGTCATCTGCATATCTGAGGTTATTTGATATTTCTCCCGGCAATCTTGATTCCAGCTTGTGCTTCCTCCAGCCCAGCGTTTCTCATGATGTACTCTGCATAGAAGTTAAATAAGCAGGGTGACCACATACAGCCTTGAGTACTCCTTTTCCTATTTGGAACCAGTCTGTTTTGAGTAGTTGCAATAAAAACTATACATCCTACAAAGTCTAAAATATTTTCTGATTATTTTTTTTTTTAATTTTTAAAATTTATTTATTTATTTTTGGTTGTGCAGGGTCTTCATTGCTGCATGTGTGTGGGCTTCTCATTGTGATGCCTTCTTTTGTTGCAAAGCACAGGCTCTAGGGTGCTCAGGCTTCAGCAATTATGGCACATGGGCTCAATAGTTGCAACTCCCGGGATCTAGAGCATACATTTAGTTGTTGTGGTGCAAGGGCTTAGTTGCTCCAAGGTATGTGGGATCTTCCTGAATCAAAGATCAAACCCATGTCTCCTGTATTGGCAGGCAGATTCTTTACCACTGAGCCACCAGGGAGGTCTTCAGAAGCCCTGTGACTCTTCATAACCGAAGTTTGCCAATCCCTAGTCTCTGTCAATCACAATATTTCCATTTCCCTTATTGTTATTGGTTTAAGCAAAGGCAAGTGATACTTGTCAATGAGATGCTTAGGCATGTCTATTATGTGTGACATAGGAGCACTTGGAAAATAATACTCTTCAAAAAGAAAATAATAGAGAAGTATTTATTCTCTCAGCTTTTGAATACTGTTGAATAAGGATATGCTGCAAGGGCTTTGTTATGGATTGAATTATGTTCCCCCCAAAATGATATCTTGAGGTCTTAGCCCACATAACTCAGAATATAACTTTATTTGGAAATAGGAATATTGCAGATGTAATTAGTTAAGATAAGGTCATCCTGAGTAGGGTGAATCCTTAATCCAATTTGACTGCTATCTTTATAAGAAGATGGCCATGTGGAGACAGAGACACAGGAATAACACCATGCAGCAATGAAGGCAGAGATTGAAATAATGCAACTGTAAGGGATGCCAAAGGATTCCAAAGACTGCCAAAAAATCACCAGAAGCTAAAGAAGACACGTGGAACAAATTTTCCTCCACATCTCTCAGAAGGACTCAAACTTGCTAAAACTTTTATTTCAAACTTCTAGCCTCCAGAACGATAAGAAATAAATTTCTGTTGTGTAAGCCCCCCAGTCTGTGATGCTTTGTTATAGAAGCTCTGGGAAATTAATATGGGGTTGCTGCAGAACATTTATATTAATGAGGGAAGCGGCTGAAGATAAGAGTCAAGACATTGAGGATGACGGGACAAAGAAGGAAAGTTGGTACAAACCTAAGTCTTTGATTTAACCCTCTGAGGTGACCAAACCTAAAATTATGTCTTGAGATTTATTAATGGGATAATAAATCCTCTTATTACTTAGGAAATTTTGCATAATGTCTTTCTTACTTGTAACCAAAAGTATAAAAAATGACATACCTCATAGCCTGCATTATCTGAAGAAATTCTGATTTCAAATATCCCATTTCGCCGTTTACACAAGTACTGTCAAACTTAGTAGCAATTACTTTCTCTTCTTTTGTTCACAAAATAAGTTGATACCACAGTACTGGGAAATAAGTAGAAATGCAAAAGGGAAGGGGAGATTTTAGAGACCAAAGCTGAGACATAGAACCACAGAAAGTAGGGCAGCCAGGCCACTGAGTAGTAAGGACAAGTACCAGCTATTACAACCCAGTCTTTAAGAGATGTGATGAAGCAAAGTAGTAAATTTTGAAAAGAAACTAAATTTGTCATCAAAACTGATTAAGAATTCCCCAATGAATAATAATTTGATTTTTTATATGCTAATTTATTTTAAAATTGGGCTTCCCTGGTGGCTAAGTGGTAAAAAATCTGCCTGTCAATGCAGGAGATGCAGGTTCGATCCCTGGGTCAGGAAGATACCCTGGAGAAGGAAATAACAGCACCCTTCCGTATTCTGCCTGGGTAATCCCATGAACAGAGGAGCCTGGTGGGCTACAATCCATGGGGTTGCAAAGGAGTTGAACATGACTTAGCAGCTAAACAGCAATAGTAATTTTAAAATTATCAATTGAAAATAACACAGGCACTTTCACTAAACAATATAAACTGGCAAGATTTTAAATGCAAACTTTAGAAGCCTAAGTAGCTCTCTGTGCATATTTCACTATACACATTTGCATGAATGCTAAAGGATAGGGTACAACAAACCTTATGCAGTCACAGAATGTGTCTGTATGTGGAAAATGTCGATAACAACTGAGGTATGTACAGGGCTTCCCAGGTGACGCTCGTGGTAAAGAACCTGCCTACTAATGCAGGAGACGTAAGAGGCGAGGTTCAAACCCTGGGTGGGAAGATTCCTGGGTCTGGAAGATCCCCTAGGGGAGGGCATGGCAACCCACTCCAGTATTCTTGCCTGGAGAATCCCATGGACAGAGGAGCCTGGCGGACTATGGTCCCTAGGGGTCACAAAGAGTTGGAATGACTGAAGTGACTTAGTATGCATACCTGCACATGTAACATACAAATGGGCCGTGGCCAGACCATATATATATAAAAATGAAACTCTGACCCACAACCTGCAGCAACATTCCCAAGAAACTAACCCCTTACCATCAGTAAACAGCCTAGGAAGCCAACTTGCTGTATGGCAGACTTTGGAGGAAGCTAGATTGCTATTTAGTGATAATGAAGGAAGCTAATATACCTCTGTAACACTCAGTCCAGTATGGCAGGATTTGATTAATAACTGATACCTTCCCTAGTTTTTATTCCCACTTCCAACTAGGACTAATCAGAGCAAGCCAAGAATTGCATCCCTAACCAATTACAGAGGATGTCCTGCTTCTAGTTATCCTATCTACAGCTTCTTCTACAACCTCCAATCAGGGCACATGTGAAGCTGGCCCTTTCTTTAAGGTTTTAAGAAACCCTAAAGCTTTCTCAGTCCTCTGCCTGCCTTTGAGTCTTGCCAAACACAAGTGATCAGACTATCTTCCTTGTTATGCTCCGAATAAATAGCCTTTGCTTTTCTCATTCAGTTGATCTGTATTTATTTCCACATAAACACACTATATGAAGATATGCCCTTCACCTCCCCACAAAATTCCATAAGTCAATGATATTTAGTATTGTAGTGTTAAGGGGAAATTCAGGATTCCAAACTAATACTTGCAGAGCTTTTGGAAATGATACAGCCCTCACTGCCATTCACCGCTCATATCAGACTCACAGAACTATATCTATGGCCAGGCCAATACTGATAGCAAGCAGAGGAGAACCATTAAGCACTATTTTTAGCTGAAGAAGGCTGAGCACTGAAGAATTGATGCTTTTGAACTGTGGTGTTGGAGAAGACTCTTGAGAGTCCCTTGGACTGCAAGGAGATCCAACCAGTCCATTCTAAAGGAGATCAGCCCTGGGATTTCTTTGGAAGGAATGATGCTAAAGCTGAAATTCCAGTACTTTGGCCACCTCATGCGAAGAGTTGACTCATTGGAAAAGACTCTGATGCTGGGAGGGATTGGAGGCAGGAGGAGAAGGGGACGACAGAGGATGAGATGGCTGGATGGTATCACTGACTCAATGGACATGAGTCTGAGTGAACTCTAGGAGTTGGTGATGGACAGGGAGGCCTGGCGTGCTGCGATTCATGGGGTCGCAGAGAGTCAGACACAACTGAGCGACTGAACTGAACTGAACTGAAAGTATCTTTCAAACTAAGTTCAAAGTCCTCTCAGAAAAAAATTATTTTCAATGGTATGGGTGATAATCTGATCTATATGTTGTTAACACTTGATTAGGATTCAGAGTGCATGATACACAGGAAAAGAATGAAGAGAAAGATTTCTTTTTATTTTCATTGAGTTGTTTCTCCAAAATTGACATTTCCTTTAATCTCACATAACTCCACAAGCATTTCTACACCCCATAACCTGCTTAAAAAGGTAGCAATATCTCTTACAGACTTGAATGCATAAGGTACTGCCCTGACAAGTCACTGAAATACTGAACTGATCAAAAAATTTATACAGACAATTAAGATCTGATGGAGAAGTTCCTCTCCATTTCTATAGACCATGCTCTTATGCCTTCAATGCTTGAATTATTCAGCTGAACATTTGGTATCCCTGACCATATTTCTATAAACAGTTACCAAACTAGTCTTCTTTAAATACCATTTTCATGCCTTCTATCATGTCCAGTGTCTCCCTATTGTCTTTCTATACCAAGTCCAAATACCTAATCCTTGATCTATTTCTCTAGTATCATATCTCAGTTCTTAATATATCATTTTACACTCCAACCATATGAAATATTCAGCTGCTCTAAATAGTATTTATATTTTTTCTGTTAACCTCTTTTCATACCATGAATAAATGTTTTCTTATTGAAATTTAGATGTACAGTTTCTCCTTCAAAACTCAGTTAAAACTCATCTGTTTCTAAAGGCCTTCTGCTATATGGCAGTCCAATTTTGATAGTTGATATTTTTTCTGCACCTAAATATGTGTATTACATTTGCCAGGATGCTTTCTGCCTTCGAATTCTTGTCAAGTTGTATATATTTGGCTTTATTCTCCATGCAAAATTGGAAACCCCTCAAGGGCAGGAATCTTGCCTTCTCTTCTTATGAGTTGTTCTCAATTCCTATCAGTGCCACACAAGACAAGAACTTATAATTGTGTGCTGACTGAACACAGGCTTTCATTCATCTGAATGTATTAAGCTCACCAGCAGCTGGTTGAGCATGCTGACTTGAAAAGCTGCTCCAATGTATATAAGTGATACATTTCATGTTTGGAGAATAACTGCTCCCACTTTAAAACTCTAAAGTCAAGCATAAAAATAGCACATGACAAGGCTGTCCATCTGGAAGTAGCGTTCTGTACATTACAAAGTGAGCAGACACTAAATCCTGAAGAGGACTCAAATTGGAGAGACCAGTGAAGTGTTTTGCCAACAGGAAAGGAAGATGATTGCTTTTCTCAAACTGTGCCATGTTGCCAAGTATAGGAATCCAGCTGTTGTGAGATTTATACTCATTTCACTTAACTATAAATGCATCATGCATCATTTTTCTTTAATTACACAGATTAGCTGGGTAGGTGTAGGTGATGCACTGAGGTCTGAGCATAATCAAAATGAGCTACTGTGATAAAATGAAAGGAAAATATTTTTGTAGTTAATGGAGGAAAAAAAAATATGTTTATGTGAAAAAAATCAGATCTTGTCACTGCAACAATCTAATTAGTTGTTAAAATCTCTTTAGTTCTCTCAGACTGAGAATCTTCCAATTATAGATTAAATGATTTTGTACAAGAAATCTATATCAGTTTTTTTTCTAACTCTTAATTGCTTTTCTATTTTGTGCACTCATATTCAGGGCATTCTGATGGGCAGCTTTATCCTCTTATATGCTTGCATATATTTTTTTCCTCAAATCTCTAAAAAGATTTTAATTTTTTTGAATTTTAACATCAGGATTCCTGGCCAGATTTTCAAATCCTCTCTCAGATTCTTCTACTCTCCATAAAACAATTCAGTTCTTATATGAGTTTCTCATCCAGTTTTCTCTGTTGAGTATTTTAAGATTTTTGTTCTCAAAATGTTTCATTTTCTCAAAGTAGCCCCTGTTCTGTCGTATTTGGAAACAATTTTTATCTCTTACTGGAAACCTTCCTTGACTTTTTTACACTCAGTTTCATATCCTAATAGTACTTGCTATAACAATGTCTTCTTACACTCATCCAAGTATTTTCACTAACAAGAGAGAAGTTACTCAGCCGTGTCCGACTCTTTGCAATCCCATGGACTGTAGCCTACCAGGCTCCTCCATCCATGGGATTTTTCAGGCAAGAATACTGGAGTGGGTTGCTATTTCCTTCTCCAGGAGATCTTCCCAACCCAGGGATCGAACCCAGGTCTACCCGCACTGCAGGCAGACAGCTTACCATCTGAGCCACCAGGGAAACACCAACAATATTTAACATCTATACACATACACATTTGTTTTTTCATCAGTAGATGATTGATAAATGTAATATAACTTTATTACTGTTAGATTTCAGTACATAACAATTGTATTGAAAATTGACAAAGGCTCTATTATATAATCCTGGTGTTGTGTAAATCCTCTTAGCACCCAGAAGAATGTCATATCCAATGTAGGTATTAATGATCATGAAGATTAAGCTAAGCTAATCAACTTCCAATGTTATCTTCCCCCCATTTTTTAGGTAACCGTTATATCCTCCTGCAAGTGCATAGCTCCTATAGAAACACCAATTTTGACTCTCCTCAGATGGTCCAGGAATATTGTTCTATCAGTCATTATTATGTAGTTCATCTGCATAAGTACAGTATTCCACAACCATATATGATTTTTATTAATCATTATAATTGCCAAATTGTACTGAAATGGTCCGACTGCTCCCTGTGGAGACTGTGGTAGCACTACAATTATCTCCATCCATCCTCCAACCTACTTTGATTCTTATGAATGCCCAAGTTTCTTAAATACATAGCCTTTTCATAATAATGTACACTCTACTGCTTGCAAATGTAATCACTTGCACCATCTTAACTTTTAAATTTTTAAACTTTTGCCTTGAGTCTCAATACAGTGTTTCTCTCAGCCAAGTCAATACATTAACTAAGATTTGTGAATAACATGGCTTTTTAAGAAAAAGAATGAGACACCAGGATAAATACTCGTATGATCTACAGAATTACCATTACTTTACATGATTATCTTTCCAGTGACTGGTCTACATGAGAGAAAAATGTTTTAAATTTTTAAAAAATTGGACTAGTTTTCAGTAATTCTCCCTTTGAAGAGACAATGACCTACATGACATCAAACTGAAGAGGATAATTTAGCTAGTTAGGCATTCAGTGAGTATTCAATTGGGTCAGAAGCAATACCTTCCCTTATGAAGAGAAGCACTTTAAATTTTTCAAGTAGGGATGGGAATATGGTTCAGGAAATGCATTATGTGTTTATTCACTCTGCTTCTAAGCTAGAGAATAAATTTCTTAAGTTCCCTGAGTTTTTTCTAAAAATATGAAACTATCACTTTCTCTCTCATGCTCTCCTTTTCTCTGTTTCTACATACAGTTACATATATTGCATATTTAGAGAGAGTCCGAGAACTAGAGGCTTCATATATATACATATACATACATTCCATTTTCCCAACTCTGGAAACACTAGTAAGTACTGAGGCATTTTGAAATATCTCTACATTGGACACAAATTTTGTAGCGGATAAAATGGTTCCACAAGCATGTGACATATTATTCTTCTTTTGATTTTACAGGAGTGTGAGTTCTCTCTCTTATTAAATGTTACTTCTTTGAGTTACCCAAAACACTAGAGAAAGTGCTAAAGAGTTTCGAGTCCCTTTCATTTAATATAAAACTGTGCAACAAAAATGATCCCATAAATAGGAATGATTTTTTTTTTTTTTTAACACTAATGTTTGGAGCTTTTAAATAGAATTCTGGAGTGTAATGTTTCAGAAGAGCCATACAAAATCCTATAGAGAGCAATATGACTTTGAGTGGGGAAAGAGTGATGTACCACATATGGCTTACAAATTGCTTCATCGGATCCTTCACGTTTGCAAAACTCAAGAACACCAATTCCGATTGGCTCCACAAGTTGAGGCAATTATCTTACAGATGCGGTAGCAGGGAAGAAAGTTCAGTTCGATTTCTGCAAGCACTAGTCCAAATAAGAACTGCAAGCAAAGCAATGAGTAGCAATTTTTTCTCCTCAGCTCTTAATGCTCTAGGCAAGGGATTCAATCCTGAAGCCTGTGCTATTGAGAACATGGAAGAATACTGAGCAATGGGTAGGGATTTCAGCAGATGCTGCTGTAGGCACTGGGGGAAAGGAAATCACACAAATCCGAAGGAAAAATAAAGGGCAACAGGGAATAATGAGATATTCCCTTGTATCAGTAAGGCTATCAGTGCATAAAGACTTTTTATAAAATGATAAATGGGGAGAAACAATTTATTCTCTTGAGACACAAAATTTTTAAAAAGAAGTCATCTGATCTTTAGAGGGTTGAAGCATTAACAATGTACTTGGGGATATTTAAGTTATTGTTGCTGGTTTGCTGATATTGCAGATTTCAGCTTCCAAATGGCCTTTGGGTAAGTAACAATCTTCCATTTAAAATCTGCCTGCCCTGCTGACACTCTCTGATCATGTTGCTTACTCAGAACAGGTGTCTCATGAAACCAGCTTTCAGTGCCAATAATGAAGCACCTGAGAGGGGCCACATCTCAGCACAGATGCATGTAGTTTTGAAGTCTGAGATCTCTGGTGTGTTCAAATTTGGAAATTTAAAGCAAAGAGCAAATAGTTTTCTTGTGTAATGTTAATATCTTTCTCTTCTTCTTTAGAAAATATGTGGGCTTCATGTGTTAGAAATGGATGTTATTTTCCCTGCATTATGGCACTGAAGGAAAGATCTGTGAGATAGAGAAGCTTTTATTCTCATTAGAGTGTATATGTGGAAGCACTAAGAAATATGAAATCCTTCACTGGTACAGACGAAAAGATTTTCATTTTGTCTGGAGGGGAAATGTGCCAAAGTGGCTGAAAATAATTCAAGTAATTGGCAAAAAGCTGTACTCTAAGGAGCCTTTTGGTGTAATGTGATTTGGTGCCTTTTAGGGCGAGCAAGTGAGATGTGATTCTACCTGCCCCTGAGGGCCAAGGGATTTTAAATATTACAGAATCCTTAAGGTAAATGAAGATGAACTACACTGTTGAAAGACAACCTGGAATTGTGAGGTCCTTAAGAAATAATAATAATAAAGATAATGCTTACTAAGTTAGAGAATGCCCCTTACCATGCATGGTTTGCACCTAGCCTTAACACAGAGAAAACAGTCTTACTCAAAATTTAGATACTCTTCTGCTTACAGTCACAGGATTACTGCTAAATTCCAGTGCTGTGTAATAAAGGCTGAAAATAACCAACTCAGCCAGAATCAACCATTTACAGACTGGCCCACGTGGCATTACAGTACAATGATCCAGCTTACCGCAAGTCCTGGATAAACTCACAGGGCGGCCAAGCTTGTTTCGGCACACTCCCACTCCAGTCAGCATCCCCTCGCACTATTGTTTCTTTGCATATTTTGCATCTCCTTCAGAGGCTTAGAGTCTATTAGTTTTCATTGTATTCCTCCTCTGTTACCAAAGAAAACACAGCCTTATTTGTTGCTCCTTCATTTTGGAAAATGCCAATTTCTTCAAAATCATTTCATTTGTAGAATTTAAAGCATAGTTTCCACAAGGATCCCTTAACAGTCCTCTTTTTCTGGAAGTTAAATGAAAGGCAGGCTCTGACTATATTAATATTTCACATGTGGAAATAAGTAGAAGATTTGGTTGTCCATCTGCTCCAAGGTTGTACAGGCAGATTGTAACTTCAGAATTGAGTATGCCGACTTTCTTCTCCCTTGTTTACCCACAAAATTAAGAACTAGAAAGAAAAGGTTGCAGGAGAAGTTTTCAGGACAAGGCCACACGAGCACAGCAGAGTGTATTAATGTCTGGGCTCTGGAGTACTCACACTCCCACCAGCAGACCATATTAAACTGCAGGTGTCTCAAGTATTGACCCCACCATAGCTCAGTAAACTTCAGCTACTTCACCATTACTGGTCGGGGTATAGACTTGGATTACCGTGATATTGAATGGTTTGCCTTGGACCTTTTAGAACTAACACCCAAAAAAGATGTCCTTTTCATTATAGGGGACTAGAATACAAAAGTAGGAAATCAAGAAATACCTGGAGTAACAGGCAAATTTGGCCTTGGAGTACAGAATGAAACAGGGCAAAGGCTAATAGAGTTTTGCCAAGAGAACACACTGGTCATAGCAAACACCCTCTTCCAACAACATAAGAGAAGACTCTACACATGGACATCACCAGATGGCCAATACCAAAATCAGATTGATTATATTCTTTGCAGCCAAAGATGGAGAAGCTCTATACAGTCAGCAAAAACAAAACCAGGAGCTGACTATGGCTCAGATTATGAACTCCTTATTGCCAAATTCAGACTGAAATTGAAGAAAGTGGGGAAAACCACTAGACCATTCAGGTATGACCTAAATCAAATCCATTATGATCATACAGTGGAAGTGAGAAATAGATTTAAGGGACTAGATCTGACAGAGTGCCAGATGAACTATGGACAGAGGTTCATGACATTGTACAGGAGACAGGAATCAAGACCATCCCCAAGAAAAAAAAATGCTAAAAGGCAAAATGACTGTCTGGGTAGGCCTTACAAATAGCTGTGAAAAGAGGAGAAGTGAAAAGCAAAGGGAAAAGGGAAAGATATACCATTTTAATGGAGAGTTCAATTGCACTCATCTCACATGCTAGTAAAGTAATGCTTAAAATTCTCCAAGCCAGGCTTCAGCAATATGTGAACCATGAACTTCCAGATGTTCAAGCTGGTTTTACAAAAGGCAGAGGAACCAGAGATCAAATTGCCAACATCCACTGGATCATTGAAAAAGCAAGAGAGTTCCAGAAAAACATCTATTTCTGCTTTATTGACTATGCCAAAGCCTTTGACTGTGTGGATCACAATAAACTGTGGAAAATTCTGAAAGAGATAAGAATACCAGACCACCTGACCTGGCTCCTGAGAAACCTGTATCCAGGTCAGGAAGCAACAGTTAGAACTGGACATGGAAAAACAGACTGGTTCCAAATAGGAAAAGGAGTACATCAAGGCTGTATATTGTCACCCTGCTTATTTAACTTCTATGCAGAGTACATAATGAGAAATGCTGGGCTAGAAGAAGCACAAGCTGGAATCAACATTGCTGGGAGAAATATGAATAACATCAGATATGCAGATGCCACCACTCTTATGGCAGAAAGCAAAGAGGAACTAAAGAACATCTTGATGAAAGTGAAAGAGGAGACTGAAAAAGTTGGCTTAAAGCTCAATATTCAGAAAACGAAGATCATGGCATCCGGTACCATCACTTCATGGCAAATAAATGGGGAAACAGTGGAAACAGTGTCAGACTTTATTTTTGGGGGGCTCCAAAATCACTGCAGATGGTGATTGCAGCCATAAAATTAAAAGACGTTTACTCCTTGGAAGGAAAGTTATGACCAACCTGGACAGCATATTAAAAAGCAGAGACATTACTTTGTCAACAAAGGTCCATCTAGTCAAGGCTATGGATTCTCCAGTAGTCATGTATGGATGTGAGAATTGTACTATAAAGAAAGCTGAGCGCCAAAGAATTGATGCTTTTGAAGTATGGTGTTGGAGAAGACTCTTGAGAGTCCCTTGGACTGCAAGGAGATCCAAACAATCCATCCTTGGGGAGATCAGTCCTGAGTGTTCATTGGAAAGACTGATGTTTAACCTGAAACTCCAATACTTTGGCCACCTGATGCGAAGAGCTGACTCATTTGAAAAGACCCTGGTCCTGGGAAAGATGAAAGGCAGAAAGAGAAGGGGATGACAGAGGATGAGATGGTTGGATGGCATCACTGACTCAATAGACATGAGTTTGGGTAAACTCCGTGAGTTGGTGATGGACAGGGAGGCCTGGAGTGCTGCGGTCCATGGGGTCACAAAGAATCAGACATGACTGAGTGATTGAACTGAACTGAACTGATAGCTCAGTAATCTTAGCCCCTTAAACATTTTATTTCCTATTCTCCCTTACTAGTTTATTTAGCATGCTCTTAGAATCACTCAAAAATGATATGTACTGTATAAGGTTCAAAAGTAAATAGCTAAGAACAACCTCTGTGTTTGCATTTTCATACAATTCTCTAGCGAAGCATTCCAATTTTTTGGATTCAATGAAAAGCATAGAACTTGAAATTGTTCAAGACTTCCAGTTCTAGATATCTCATATGATATGACATAGAAGCACTTCTCTATATTAATCCTACTCAGAAATACCTAACCTCTGGACTGTTTATATAAAATAAACATAAAGTTGTAAGCGACCCCATGGACTGCAGCCTACCAGGCTCCTCCATCCATGGGATTTTCCGGGCAACAGTACTGGAGTGGGGTGCCATTGCCTTCTCCATAAGAGGCAGAGAGAAAGGCAGACCAGTTGGGGATCTTGGGACCTAAGGAATAACATAACTGTGAAATCATGAGGCTTTCTTTTGGTCTCATGTGTCCCAGACTGGATGCTGGAGAACAGCGACACAGAAGTGCCTGTAGCTGCAGACCAAAAATTTCCCAACAAAAGGCTTCTCTCTCTAGACAACGGACTAGGTAAGGACAGCATAGCAAGAAAACTTTTAAACAATAACTTATCTACTCCAATCAAACATCATGGGAAAATATGTAAGAGGAGACATGGGGGAAATGGGGAGATGTTGGTCAAGAGGACGAATTTTCAGTTATAAGTCCTGGGTAGAGTACTGTGACTATGACTAACAATATTGTACTGTGTACTTGAACTATGCTAAGAGGTAAGCCTTATATGTTTTTGCTACACACATATAAAACAAAATGGTAACTATACGAGGTAATGGATATGTTAAATAACCTTATTATGTTAATCATTTCATAATGTATACATATATAAATCATCACATTGTACACCTTAAAATTACATAATGCTATTTGTCAATTACATCTCAGTGAAAGTGAAATTTGCTCAGTTGTGTCCGACTCTTTGCAACCCCGTGGACTATACAATCCATGGAATTCTCTAGGCCAGAATACTGGAGTGGGTAGCCTTTCTCTTCTCCAGGGGATCTTCCAAACCCAGGGATTGAACCCAGGTCTCCCACATTGCAGGCAGATTTTTTACCAGCTGAGCCACAAGGGAAGCCCAAGAATACTGGAGTGGGTAGCCTAACCCTTCCCCAGTGGATCTTCCTGACCCAGGAATCGAACTAGGGTCTTCTGCATTGCAGGCAGATTCTTTACCAACTGAGCTATCAGGAAAGCCCATATCTCACTAAAACTGGGGTAAAAAAAGAAAAAATGGTGGCTGCACTCCCACTTTGATCAACAAAGTCCAAGTAGAGGGAGAGCCTAAACTTAGATTTTTACCTGGTAGCAATGAAATGCCCATCCCTGCCAGACTGGTGCTGGAGCTAGCACTTACACACCAGCCTCCTTACTCTGTGGTGCCAGTGGAGATCACATGGGATCTGGACTCTCACTCTCAATAAGTGGTGATGAGACGATCCCTCCTTTCCCTAGTGGTATCAGAGGAGGCCTCACTGAAAGCCTGGACTTAACCTCACTTTCCAGCTATAACAAGGCCCTCTCACCACTCCACAGTGTCCATGCAGGCTATGTGGGAGCAATTACAAAGAGATCTCTTCCCATTTCTGTCCTGGTGGGATCAGCAGAAGTCTGCTAGGAACCTATCCTTAACCCCACCCAACAGTAAGCAGGTACTTCCCCTGCCCATGATCAGCAGAGGAGTACTTAGGCTTTACTCCCACTTGGCAATCGTGACTTGGCCTTTTACATTCCCTTATCATGGTCTTGCTCACCATCATAGTATCACAAGGAAGTGGACTCAAATGTAAGTTTTAAGCATGATCTAGCATCTCACATAATACACAAAATGTCCAAGATACAATTTAAAAAATCACTCATCATTTTTTATTGATAATTTGTCTTACACTTCGTTTGGAATACCAAAGACCAATGTTCTTTTAAAAGTTGCAACAAGAAGCTTTCTACCCTTTGTTCCAAATCTTACAATGATTAGCTTTCTAAGCACGGTTAAGATTGTCCTTCTGAGCCACCTCATGCCTTACAGAGCTCAGTGGAATGTTTATTATTTTGCAGCTCAAAAGATCTAAAATGATGTGAAGGGCTTTGTTTGCTTCTAATAGAGAATGTGCAGTATACTGGGAAGGTTTTAGCGTCAGTCAGAAGGATCCAATTTCAAATTCCTGTTCTTCTACTTACCAGGAATGTGATCTTAATTAAATTTATTAACCTAAGCTTTCAGTTTCTTTGCCTATAAAAGGTAGTAGTAACAATAGTAGCAGTTATTGTTGTCAGAATGGTAATAGTGGGAGCATCATAGTCATGTAACAGTTGTATTAACAGAAGTGGTAGTATGTGCTAGTTACCTTACCCATATCATTTAATACCTTGAACAACCCCATATGTGGTAGATACTGTAAATTTCATTTCAAAAGCCAAGAAACTAGGGACATTTAACCTAAGTTAAGTAATTTTATCAAGATCACACAGTTCATAAGTATCAGGGCTGGGATTCAAATCCATGACTATTAACTTCAAAGTCCAAACTTCATCAAGTATACCATGCAACCCCTCAGAGAACTAAAAGCAATATTGTAAAATCAATCTGTGAAAGAATTCGTGCAAATATAGAAGAGACTCAATTAATGTTAGTTCTTTCCCCACTACTTTAAAATCATACATATGTATATGTACGACATATACATCAGATCAGATCAGATCAGATGTATATGATCAGTCGCTCAGTTGTGTCTGACTCTTTGCAACCCCATGAATTGCAGCACTCCAGGCCTCCCTGTTCATCACCAACTCCCGGAGTTCACTGAAACTCACATCCATCGAGTCAGTGATGCCATCTAGCCATCTCATCCTCTGTCGTCCCCTTCTCCTCTTGCCCCCAATCCCTCCCAGCATCAGAGTCTGTTCCAATGAGTCAACTTTTCGCATGAGGTGGCCAAAGTACTGGAGTTTCAGCTTTAGCATCGTTCCTTCCAAAGAAATCCCAGGGCTGATCTCCTTCAGAATGGACTGGTTGGATCTCCTTGCAGTCCAAGGGACTCTCAAGAGTCTTCTCCAACACCACAGTTCAAAAGCATCAATTCTTTGGCACTCAGCCTTCTTCACAGTCCAACTCTCACATCCATACATGACCACAGGAAAAACCATAGCCTTGACTAGACGAACCTTTGTTGGCAAAGTAATGTCTCTGCTTTTGAATATGCTGTCTAGGTTGGTCATAACTTTCCTTCCGAGGAGTAAGCGTCTTTTAATTTCATGGCTGCGGTCACCATCTGTAGTGATTTTGGAGCCCAGAAAAATAAAGTCTGACACTGTTTCCACTGTTTCCCCATCTATTTCCCACATACACATGCACATATACACATATACATATATGCAGCTTCATGTCAGTGACCTCATAAAACATCTTCCAGTTTATTTGTAAAGTTTAATGCTTTTATTTCTCATACAGATAAACCCAGATATAATTTCCCAGTAATATAGAGTATTATAGAAATGTAATGTATTTACATTTCTAGACTATTACTTTCTTCAGAAACGTTACTGAGTACCTTATGAAAACAGTTGACTAGATGAATAACAATAAGAAGAAACTCAAGAGTCAGTGGGCTTCCCAGGTGGTGCAGTGGTAAAAAAATCCACCAGCCAATGCAGGAGACGCAGAAGACACAAGTTCGATCATTGGGTCAGGAAGATCCCCTAGAGTAGGAAGTGGTAACCAACTCCAGTATTCTAGCCTGGAAAATCCCATGGACAGCAGAACCTGGAAGGCAACAGTCCATACGTTTGCAAAGAATCAATATGACTAAGTACACACACACAAGGGTCAGTTACTATCCTGTGTACCTAGAGGCTTAAGATAATCTTGTTTCCAAAGCACAATGCAGTAGAATAATGCCAGCAACATTTTCAGTAAATTCACCCCAAAATAAATAAAATTCTCATTCAATTGGCTTTTTTTTGTTTTTTGGGTTTTTTTTTTTTTTTTTTTTTTTTTATGCAAAGGTAACAGATAAGAAAGACATGAAATCAAGAAACGGAGCTCCAACAACAAGAATCAAGTAAGGGGAATTTCTGGCATCACCCTTGCATAGCAAGCCTAGTAAATTAGGAGTCAACACTGGAGCAGTAAGATAAGAATCTGTTCTGGGGGGAATCTGCTGGAGGAAAAATTATATAGTGGGAAAATAATCTGATACATTTGATCATGCAGAAAACTGTACTGAAGGCTGTTGGAGGTTGTGAGAAGAACTGATACATAATAAAGTAGACAAATGAGAACAATAACAAAATTATTGACTCTAGGGAAAAATTATGCAGAAAAGGGAACAGTTATGTTCCTTGGCTCTACAGTGAATAGCATTTAATCATAAAAACTAAATATAACTTTAACTTCAAACCGGGACATGCTTGTATTGGACTAATGGAGGGAAAACAGAGAGGAAGCCAGAGAGACCTACTCCTTGTCTGCCATAATAGGAAGTCAACAGAGGAGACCAAAACTGTACATTAATACATCAAGAACTAGAAATATTATTATACTGTTTAGAATATGAATACAAACACACAGAAGAAATGGTTAAAAAGAATTGCAAGGCAGAGAATGGTGGTAGTGGTGGTGGTGGTTAGTTGTGAAGTCTTGTCTGACTCTTTACAACTCCATGGACTGTAACCTGCCTGTAAGACTCCTCTGTCCAGGGAATTCTCCAGGCAAGAATACTGGAGTGGGTAGCCATTGCCTTCTCTAGGGGATCTCTCCAACCCAGGGATTGAACCAACATCTTCTGAGTCTTCTGCATTGCAGGCAGATTCTTTACCCCTGAGCCACCTGGGAAGCCCAAGTCAGAGAATAAGAAAGGGCAAGCCAGAGAAGTCTGTTTTGTTAGAAGTAAGATTTTAATACTATTCTTGTTTATTAACTGGGTATGTATTATTGATACTTTAAGTGCTTTTTTTAAAATAAAACTACAAAATAGTATATATGGTATTAATGTTATTTATGCAAACTTTATAAAATTTAATATATGAAAGCTTTAGTATTGGGAGTGATAAAGCCAGAGGTGACTTTTTGCTCTTACCACAACATAGTGTATCAGATGAGGTAAGAAAAGGGCTGTGATCATATTTAATATTTCCCAATGCTCCAGGAAATATCTGTAACCCTCTAAACATACCTCTCATACAAACCTACCTTTGCATATTTATGGAATTAATTGTTCAGGGCTCTAATGAGTTGAAAGTCTGAGGAAAATCAACTTGCACCTTGATTTTAGGTCCTCTTTGCTTTATTTCCTATATATATATATTTTTTTCCTTTTCTTTTCCTTTTGGGTTCTGGTTTTTCCTAAAAAAAAAAAAACAAAAACAAACCCTCACTGCATTGTCTGGGCTATCTACATCAATATAGAATTCTGTTCTGTTTTGTTTTCAGACCATGCTGTATCTCTCCACCAGGGAAATCTACACTTGAAATGGTGCTATGAAGAAATGAGGACATCAGGGAGAAAATGTGCGAAGGTAGGAGAGCAGTGATCAAGGAGCACAGTTAGGAGGTGGAAATGAAGAGACAGGGAACAGCAATCACTTTACCTCAGGCTACAGTCAGTGACTAACAGAGTAATAGAAGACAGAGAGGAAAGGCACTACAGATTTATCACAAATACAACTGCTTAGAGAAACCTGGGGAGACACCAGGCATCTTTTTTTCTGTCTCTTTAAACATTTTATTTAATTAAAGAAATAAAATCTTCTCACCAGAGATTTTTAAAGATCCTTGTCTTTCAGATCCCCAATAATTTCAGGAGTTCTAAACTGTCAGAAACATACCACGATCTCAAAAACAGCTTTCCCCACCGACCTACCAAAAACAGAGGGTCTGGTAGGGAAGTAAATTTCAGCCTTTAGTTATGGCTACTCTGGCTTTTCCAGGCTTATTTCTTCTTCAGACAAATTCCATTCCCCCAGAAGCTACTCTATCAAGAGCTTCTCAACCATGCTATTAATGTGAAAATGAAAAATCTGCTTTATAGAGGCAGCATTCATGGGAAGAAGCATGCTGGCTCACTGAGCTTCTAAGACTCTTGATTACCTGGAATTCCTGAAGCCTCTGCAGTCGTTAATGTACCTCTTGCAAAATAATGAGATTTCAACCTTTTCCAAACAAAGTGGCTTTGCTTTTCCTTAGACCAACTCTTGCACACATTTTACATTTCTAACTCTAATTTCCTCTGGCCTTCTTCCCAGCAATCCCTACTTGCATTCTACCTGCCATTTGCTTTTACTCTAGAAACCAAAATAACAATAATTATTCTATCAGATAACAGGTGATGTTTCCAAATATATAGTAGAAAAGGAATGCTGTTCTTTTATTACTCTGAATCAAAATAATATGTTGGTTAGTTCAAAGTAGGAAATTATATAAGTTAACTTTTTAAATTATCAATAATTAAAAGAAATATGTGAGTCAGGAGGATCTTTGGGGCTTCCCTGGTGGCTCAGACAGTAAAGAAATGCCTGCAATGTGGGAGACCTGGGTTTTATCCCTGGGTCAGGAAGATTCCCCCGGAGAAGGGAATGGCTACCCACTCCAGTATCCTTGCCTAGAGAATCCCATGGACAGAGAAGCCTGGAGGGCTACAGTCCATGGGGTCAGCAAGGGTGGGACACGACTGAAGCTACTAACAATAGGAGGATCTTTAAGGTAGCTAAAGTTTGCCAGAGTAGCTTACCTTGATTTCAGAAAAGAGAAAGTTTTTACTGATTTCTAATATTTGTAGTCTTCATAGCATATCACAATAGGCTTAACTTTCCTTCTATATATTGGAGAAAAAAATAGCCCTGTAGATAAAAATTCGGTCTTACTATCTGAAATCTCTTTGCCAAGGCAGAGAACTTTCATTGAATTTCTATTTTGGGGACTCCTTAAAGTTTTTACATTTCTTATGGTGATTTATCAGGATGTTTGCTCTTTCTCTAGTAGAGATCATGAATCCCAGAAGCACACATTATACAAATGAAACACTTCCTCACCTTGAGCATGTAGCTAAAATAAGTTCTTAACAAAGCAGCTGAGTCTCCTAGTCTGCTGTTGTAGCATTTATAATTCTTTCAAGTTTGAAAGAATAACCAAAAGAGTGGCTTTTTTCTACCAGACACTGTCTTTACTCTTAATGCCTCCATTTTTCTGTATTGATTTCCACTGTTACTACCAATTTAAATATGGACTAGTTTTAGAACAAGAAATATATCAAACTCCTTCAACGTGTACAACAGAGTTTTTAACATAGAAAATAAATCTGAACTTATGAGAAAAAATTATCAAACCTAATTGATAACCTGAAAAATACTGGAGGAAATGGTTGATCAGTGCTGATGTCCAATCACAAAAATATCCTACTTTTTTTATTTACTGGGTTTTTGTAGAAACTGATATTTGTAAGTCCCAAGATATAGCAGGCATAAAATGCACAAGATTATTATATTAAAATCTTTAGAATGTTAAATTTTATTCTTCTGATTCTATTGTTAGGTATATAACAAAATTTGATATTTTGTACACAAATGGATGCTCTAACTCATTGGAAAAGACTCTGATGCTGGGAGGGATTGGAGGCAGGAGGAGAAGGGGACGACAGAGGATGAGATGGCTGGATGGCATTGCCGACTCAATGGACATGAGTTTGGTGATGGACAACTCTGGGAGTTGGTGATGGACAGGGAGGCCTGGCGTGCTGCAATTCATGGGGTCACAAAGAGTCGTACATGACTGAGCGACTGAACTGAACTGAACTGAACTGAACTCTCTATCATGGTGAGAGAGCACAGTTCCACATAGTTTAATTTTCTAGATAACTGAAGATTATAATACCATAACATTGTTAAATTATTTTCTTATGCATGTGTGCAGACTAAGTTGCTTCAGTCATGTCTGACTCTGTGTGACCCCATGGATCAGAGCCCACCAGACTTCTCTGTCCATGGGATGGATGCTCCAGACAAGAATACTGGAGTGGGTTGCCATGCCCTCCTCAGGGGATCTTCAAACCCAGGGATTGAACTCGCATTTCTTATATCTCCTGAATTGGCATGTGGGTTCTTTACTACTAGCGCCACCTGGGAAGCCCCAAATTATTTTCCTATAGGTCCTATAAATTTACAACTATAACACAAATACACAATAACATCTTTCTATTTTTCCTCTGTGATAACCTTATTTCCCTCTTCTCCATTTCTGAAGATCAAGGATATTTATTCTTGCAAATTCAAGAGTAGACATGATTGCTTCGAATTTAAATCTCTTTGCGACCACGGTGCGGTCAATACAGTATTTGTCACCTCCCTTTTCACCTTTCCGTCTCCATGGATGGCTGTGGCTCCAGGGAAAGTTAACATAACAGCATGGCAAAGAGGCAGAGCTGTTTGGCATGGGTCGGTGAAGTAACAGAGGAGTGCTGCAAAAAATCTGTGGTCCTCTCCATCCTCTGTGGCCTATACTGAGTGTGCCTCACCCCTATTCATCTAGTGAGGATGACTGAGGTCTTGCCATGGACTTCAGTTTTCAGGTACACTCATTCTGCATCCTTTTCACTCCAAATACATTCACTTCAATAGTCATGCTTGTTTTCCCTGCCCACTGCTGAGGCATGTAATACCAAACCATGTGACGCTGCTCTCAGGCCCACAGTCAGCGCTACTAAACCTCTCAGGCATCATGTTGAGTGTGAGGTTTCTGCAACACTTGCTGTTTTCCTGCATGCAGGAACTCAGCATACCTAACTCTAATCACATCTTCTCCAAATTTTCCTCTCAATCCTCCTGGTCAATGTCTTAACCTCCTTGGGAGCTCTTACATCATCCTGAAGTTCTCCTTGCTCTGATTTATGCTACAACCAGATCGGAGTCCTCTACACTGTGGCTCTTGATATTTTCACCACCCAAGCTTTTGGAAATAAAAGTGCCTACTTTGTATCAAAAATAACAATTAAAATTGCAGGGAGGGTGGCATTCAAGTTCATAGTCTCTGATGGAGTATTTTAAAAATCATCTTAAGATTTAAAACAGAAAAATTACTTTTTTTTTGTCCTAGACTTTACCTCTCTGTGTTGTCACTCAGTCATGTCTGACTCTTTGAGATCCCCATGGACAGTAGCCATCCAGGCTCCTCTGTCTATGGAATTCTCCAGGCAAGAGTACTGGAGTAGATTACCATTAGCTTCTCCAGGGGATATTCTCAATCCAGGGATAAAACCCGGGTCTCCTGCATTGCATGCAGATTCTTTACCATCTGAGCTACTGGGGAAGACCAGACTATATCAGTCCTCCCCCTTAAGCAATGAATATCCTTTTGTCAGTGAAGGTTGCAATGCAATTATCAACATAATGATGATGGTGACAATTATGTAAGAAACAAAAAAAAATCTGCTAAAAAAATCCAAATACTATCCCATGATAACAACCAGCTTTAAATAACAAGCTCTCTTGGTATAACTATTCTCTGCTTTTTAAGATAAAATCATTTATCCTTCTATCTACGACTTAAGATCAGTTCTAGTTACTTCCTTAAAAATGGGTTTTCTGTGATTATGATGTCTTACTTTAATTTGGAAAACTCAGAAGTGGACACAGGACTGGAAAATGTCAGTTTTCATTCCAATCCCAAAGAAAGGCAACGTCAAAGAAAGTTCAAACTACTGCACAATTGCACTTAACACACAGGCCAGCAAAGCAATGCTCAGAATTCTCCAAGCCAGGCTTCAACAGTATATGAACTATCAACTTCCAGATGCTCAAGCTGGTTTTAGAAAAGGCAGAGGAATCAGAGATCAAATACCAACATCAACTGGATCATCCAAAAAGCAAGAGAGTTCCAGAAAAACATCTACTTCTGCTTTATTGACTATGCCAAAGCCTTTGACTGTCTGGATCACCACAACTGTGGAAAATTCTTAAAGAGATGAGAATACCCGACCACCTGACTTGTCTCCTGAGAAATCTGTATGCAGGACAATAAGCAACAGTGAGAACTGGACATGGAAGAAGAGAATGGTTCAAAATCAGGAAAGGAGTATGTCAAGGCTGTATATTGTCACCCTGCTTATTTAACTTATATTCAGAGTACATCATGAGAAATGTCAGGCTGAATGAAGCACAAGCTGGAATCAAGATTGCTGGCAGAAATATCAATAACCTCAGATATGCAGATAACACCACCTTTATGGCAGAAAGCAAAGGAGAACTAAAGAGCCTTTTGATGAAAGTGAAAGAGGAGAGTGAAAAAGTTGGCCTAAAGCTCAACATTCAGAAAACTAAGATCATGGCATCTGATCCCATCACTTTATAGCAAATAGATGGGTAAACAATGGAAACAGTGAAAAACTTTATTTTCTTGGGCTCCCAAATCACTGCAGATGGTGTCTGTGCCATGAAATTAAAAGATTCTTAATCCTTGGAAGAAAAGTTATGACCAACCTATACAGCATATTAAAAAGCAGAAACATTACTTTGCCAACAAAGGTCTGTCTAGTGAAAGCTATGTTTTTTCCAGTTGTCAAGTATGGATGTGAGAGTTGGACTCTAAAGAAAGCTGTTGCTGCTGCTGCTAAGTCACTTCAGTCATGTCCAACTCTGTGCAACCCCATAGGCGGCAGCCCACCAGGCTCCCCTGTCCCTGGGATTCTCCAGGCAAGAACACTGGAGTAGGTTGCCACTTTCTTCTCCAATGCATGAAAGTGAAAAGTGAAAGTGAAGTTGCTCAGTCGTGTCTGACTCTTAGCAACCCCATAGACCAGTCTACCAGGCTCCTCTGTCCATGGGATTTTCCAGGCAAGAGTACTGGAGTCAGGTGCCATTGCCTTCTCCGAAAGAAAGCTGAGCACTGGAGAATTGATGCTTTTGAACTGTGGTGTTGGAGAAGACTCTTGAGAGTCTCTTGGACCACAAGGAGATCCAACCAGTCAATCTTAAAGGAAATCAGTCCTGAATATGCATTAGAGGACTGATGCTGAGGCTGAAACTCCAATACTTTGGCCACCTGATGTGAAGAACTGATTTATTGGAAAAGACCCTGATGTTGGGAAAGACTGAAGGTGGGAGGAGAAGGGGACGACAGTGGATGAGATGGTTGTATGACATCACCAACTTGATGGAGACGAGATTGAGTAAGCTCCAGAAGTTGGTGATAGACAGTGAAGCCTGGTGTTCTCCAGGCCATAGGGTCTCAAAGAGTCACATACGACTGAGCAACTGAACCGAACTTCAATTTCTTACTCTACCATGTATTGATTTGGCAAATAACAACTCTATAATATACAATAGTTGTCAGGAATTAGGAAAAATAGTTCAAATAAAGTGCCTAGCACAGGACCTCCACAGAAACGCTCAATAATTGTTAGCTATTTTTGTTTGGGGTTTCCAGGGTGGCTCAGTGGTAAAGAATCTACCTGCAATGCAGGAGACATAGGCAATATGGGTTTGATCCCTGGGTCGGGAAGATGCCCTGGAGGAGGACATGGCAACCCACTTCAGTATTCTTGCCTGGAGAATCCCATGGACAGAGAAGCCTGGCGGGCTACAGTCCATCGGGTCACAAAGAAATAGACATGACTGAAGCAACTTGGCACACATGCATTTTGTTTCAAAATTATTAGCTATGCAGAGGATTTTTCAGAGTGTACTGAATGTAGGTCCCTATTTTGAAGAGAGTTACATGGCTTTGCTGTTTGAGTTTTCTTCTAATCAGGATTGGCTGCTATTCTGCTTTTTTTTTTTTTTTTTCAGATTTAGAGATGAAGCAGAACAAGCAGAGACTAATTAAGTAAGAATGAACGCCTTGGATTTGAGGCTATTTGTATAAAAATAAAATAGTCTCTAAAGAGCAATTTGGATACCAGAGTAAAGATTAGGTGATGCTTTTATTTTGTTTATCATAATTTTGGGATTATTTATTTTTATTTTTTTAATTTCATTAAAACTCTATTTTGGTGGCTGATTTTTTAGTGCCATCTAAAATTTTGAGCCCAAGGTAGAATCATCTAATCACAACCTTGTTGGGTACTTCAGAAGAACCATGGGTAGAATTAGAGTAAGTAGGAAAAGAAGCTTATCTTTTCATGATACATCAGGATCAATTCAGTTCAGTCACACAAGCATGTCCAGTTCTTTGTGACCCCCATGGACTACAGCACTCCAGGCTTCCCTGGCCATTACCAACTCCCGGAGCTTTCTCAAAGTCATGTCCATTGATCAGTGATACCACCCAACCATCTCAATCTCTTTGAACCCCTTCTCCTCCTGCCTTCAATTTTTCCCAGCATCAGGGTCTTTACTAATGAGTCAGCACCTCGCATCAGGTGGCCAAAGTATTGGAGTTTCAGCTTCAGCATCAGTCCTTCCAACGAATATTCAGGACTGAGTTCCTTTAGGATTAACTGATTGGATCTCCTAGCAGTCCAAGGGACCCTCAAGAGTCTTCTCTATTTAAATTTAAAAATTTAAAAGCATCAATTCTTTGGCACTCAGCTTACTTTATGGTCCAACTTTCACATCTGACTACTTGAATAACCATAGCTTTGACTATACGGATCTTTGTTGGCAAAGTAATGACACACCAGGATAAGATTTCCAAACTCAAATATCTTCATGGCCAAAAAGGTGATATAAGTAATTCAAGTAGTTTGAGATAAGATGGCAGTGTGTAGGGCCTATGATTGAAGCAAACATTTGAAAATTTGAAGACATTCAAATTCAGATTTTTAAAGACACTGCTGCTGCTGCTGCTGCTAAGTCGCTTCAGTAGTGTCCGACTCTGTGCAACCCCATAGACAGCAGCCCACCAGGCTCCTCTATCCTTGGGATTCTCCAGACAAGAACACTGGAGTGGGTCGCCATTTCCTTCTCCAATGCATGAGAGTGAAAATGAAAGTGAAGTCACTCAGTTGTGCCCGACTTTTAGCGACCGCATGTACTGCAGCCTACCAGGATCCTCCGTCCATGGGATTTTCCAGGCAAGAGTACTGGAGTGGGGTGCCATTAGCCAGCCACTTTTTTTGAAAAAAAAGACCAAGGCCTAAAATTTTGTGACACAGACTTAAAAGATTGGTCTTACACTCACCACAAGTCAGGAAGGGCTAGGATAGATTTTCTACAGTTTGACTTTTGCAGTTGAATTTGCCACTACTGGAATAATGCTAAATCCCCCAGAGTGCTGAGGCTGGAAATAAAGATTTGCATTATTTGCATGTCACTGTGTGACTTCCATGGGCTCTTAAGAGAGGTTGCCAGATCTATATTTATCATTAGTCATTAATGTCTTCTGTCTACCCACTTGCTGTTCAGTATATCGTATTAGGAACTAAGAAAAACAAAGTTAATGAACAGTAAGATTTTTCTTTTTTAAATCAAAAATGTAGTTCTAAGTGAAGCCCTAAAATTTTCTTTTATAGGTCAAATTGAAAATATTTGCAACCAAGGACATTTTACCACTTACCTTGAGAGATATGGTGCCATATGAGAAACAGAGTGAATAGCTTTGGAGTAAGCTATATCTAGGTTTAGATCCCAACTCTGTTGCTAATTAATTATGCAAATTCCAACAGATAATTTTAGCTCCATTCCTTTATTCCCCATCTGAAAAACAAGCTTAAAAATTCCCATCTCATTGGATTATTATAAAAAAACAAATATCATAAGACAAAATGCTTTGTACATGACAGCTGTCAATAAAAGTTTTACGCATAGTAGTATATTTATTTAAAGGTATGTTTTACTTACTTTCTCTTCTCCTGGTTATATTGCAGATTAGTATGCTTGCAAAACAATAAACATTGAGAAGTTGATGGGCTGCTTTTAATATAAAGAATATAAATGAGCCACTATGTATGATTCTGTATGTAAAAGGTAGATAATTATAGGCAATACTATTTTCCATGTCCTCAAATAGGACTTTAAAAAAATTATGTAGACAGAACAAAGTAGGTTTAAAATATATTATTACTTATCAATTTTTACTTTTTCAGTATTCTTTTAGTCTTTCCTTTGAGAATAAATAAAAACTTTGTTTAATGAACGTAAATTTCCAAAGGAATTATGTATCATATGTTGATTATACACTCAGCTTATGTGTGTTAATAAGCCCTTTAAATCATAGAAAGGTTTATAAACAAATATTCACTAAAAGAATCTAGAGTTCAAAGTACATCCAATTAGAATTCAGAAAAGAGATGAGTTTTTAAATGCAATTTTAAGCTTGGAAAGGGAATCTATCAGGAGGTAATTGATTCCACCAAAGAGAAGTAATGATTGAAAATGTTCTGTCACTGGAGGATCCTCTGGAATATAAAAATGCATAGAAAAAGCAATAAGTAGGTTACACATTCGAGAACACGTTTGAAATATAAAGCTGCGTGGTGTATTCATTAGCAAACATCAGGAATCCCTAAAACAGTGTGAGATTATTCAAATTTTTTTTTTCCTTAAGCAATATTTCAAGGAGAACAGTGGTATGGCAAATCAATTAGAAGTGTCCTCAACTTCATGAGCGCACATTACTGCATGTCTTGTTGCACCAGTGACATCCCAGTTCCGTGCAAGCACATTAGCTGATTTTACAAGATACGTGGCAATATGTTCCTCTGTATGAAAAAATAAGATGGAGCACTAGGGGACTTCATAAAGGTGCTAAAACTTGTCTGTGCAATTGTAGATACCTATAGTGCAAGTCTTGTAAATTCAGAAAGAGAAAGCGTACTGACCTGATGGAAGTGTATTTGTGACTCGTTCTCTTTCCTTCTGTTTCTAAGGTCAAAATGGATGCTGTAACCAGGAAACGTTATGGACATCTGAAATAGTATTCACTAAAGAGAAAACATTTGGCTGAAAAACTGTAAATTGAAGGCTTGTAAGTTCTGGAAAATTAGGATGCCTTGACATTTCAATGGTTATTTTATGAAGGCATTTTTTGTTACCTAACTTTGTAATGATCTTCCAATTAATGGTGTTTCTCTCTGTTAGGCTGCAGTTTTGCCCTTGTTCAAATCAATCCCTAGTGTAACACTCCAGTTATACTGTAAAAAAAAAAAAAA
The DNA here is from genome assembly GCF_029378745.1 of Bos indicus. Classification (NCBI taxonomy): domain Eukaryota; kingdom Metazoa; phylum Chordata; class Mammalia; order Artiodactyla; family Bovidae; genus Bos; species Bos indicus. The sequence continues at coordinate 30,372,314 of NC_091760.1, read as the reverse complement.
ATGTTACAAATGTTAAAATATAAAAAGGGTTCTTCCTCTCTTAACCTATAGTTCCTCCTTACCCCCACCCCTTAGCCAAACCAGTCCTCTTGCCTCATCTCCTTTGGCCTCTAAAGTCACTGTTCCCAATTCAAAAGACTTTATTAAATGTGATTTGGAATGCTATACCAATGTCTTCTTTAAAGGAAAATATACTAAAGAAGTAGATATAAATAGATGTAGAAAATCGTATTGGAGAAGCTCAGAAGTGCTGCACTCAAGAAAAGCACGGCGATTGACAAGCAATTTAAGCTGGAGTGTGAAAGGATGCAGAAATAACAAGATTTGCATGAAAAATATTGAGATCATGAGAACATCAAATTTAAACGAAAAACTCATGTGCCTCATGATTTAATCATGAGGGCTGACATTACTGTTATAACTTTCAATATCCTTGGCTTTTGAAATAGTTCTATAATGAGGGTGGAGTATATCTATACAGAAAACCAGTGTTATTTTATCCAGCCAGCTCATTACTGTGAAAAATAGGGTTACAAGAATCCAAAGTCTTAATCTGTATGTTGGGAAGCCTAAACACTAGGTGTGGCTGAGCTCTATATTTTACTCAGGTATTCAAAGCAAAAGGGAAAAAGTAAGTCAGGTTGTGAAACGATTCATTATTTAATCAATTTTGATTAGCCAACACACAAAAAAGCAGAAAGCACTTCAGATGGATGTTAATATCTCTGCTTTTATCTTATGAAAAATTTTAACAATTGGCTAGAAGCTAGGATTAAGATACTGTCTATAGAAGTCATTTAAAGGGCTCCATATTGACCTGGTAAGTTTCATTCCCACGAACCAGGCAGCTGACATAAAGTAGGTCTTATTTTCCCTTCCCTTTTATTTTTTATAGCATAATAGGTGGTCTGAAAATCTAGTTGTACTTGTTATCTCAGAGGAGAAATGCAGTTCCGACTTCTGTTTATGCTTTCATATCATACTGTATTGCTGTGAACCTGGGTGGCACTTCCAGTGGGACGCCATGTTTAGCCCATGAATGAGAAGACTGTCACAATCAAAAGTGCTTCAGGCACAAACAGATTTGAAACAATCTTCCCACTGACTGGAAGAGAAAAGGCTGGTTCTGAAGATCATTAAAGGTGCTATTGATGTGGTTTCGGGGGGCACACATTTAGATTTTCAAATGTGTTTTACATTTGGAACAGTTTTACTCACATTAAAGCTCAGTTGCTTTCCTGAGAACTCTTCTTCCTGTCATCATTTGCAGGAGCTTTCACAGAGAACTTACTGTTCCAACTGGGAAGGAGGTGGGAAAGGTGGGGAACGCAAAGCAGGCGATTGAACTAGCTCTCTTGACTCAGAGATGCCAGGATCACCTGCTCAGGCAACATTCTGCAGAGTGAGAAGCACAGAGATGAAAGAGGCCACCTGCAGTGGCCCAGGAAGAAAAGGGAAAAAAATCTTTTTGGCATTTAAATGTGCTAGCACTCTCTGATTTAAAAAGTTAAAAGGCTTTCTATCAATTTAAATTAGATTGAAAGTAATTAGGCAGCCAAGTAGCCAAGTCATTTCTTGGTGTGTGTTTATGTGTATGTGTATTTTCCTTTGTCATGGTGACATTTCATCGACCATGCCATCATAAGGGCATCTTGTTATGCAACATTTCATTGTAGGACCATTTCTCCATGCAGCATCTTATCACTGACATTTTGCCATCAAGTTGCCAGGGACATTTCTTAATGCAGTATTTCACCATTGACATTTCATCAAAACAGCGGGCTATTGTGGTAATAGCTCAGTGCTGACAGTTAGTATACTAAAGCCCCTTAATTACATTATTACACATACAATTAAGTTTTCCAGTTCCTGATGTAAAACTCCCTTGTTAAAGGAACGAAGACATTTTTTAACATCTCCCTGCCCTGAATTTTTAAACCAATTATGAGAGCTATGTTAAATGAAAATATTGTATGTAAATGTGTATGTCCTTAAAATATCTTCTCAGTTCAGTTCAGTTCAGTCTCTCAGTCGTGTCCGACTCTTTGTGACCCCATGAATCCCAGCATGCCAGGCCTCCCTGTCCATCACCAACTCCCGGAGTTCACTCAGACTCACGTCCATTGAGTCAGTGATGCCATCCAGCCATCTCATCCTCTGTCGTCCCCTTCTCCTCCTGCCCCCAATCCCTCTCAGCATTAGAGTCTTTTCCAATGAGTCAACTCTTCGCATGAGGTGGCCAAAGTACTGGAGTTTCAGCTTTAGCATCAGTCCTTCCAAAGAACACCCAGGGCTGATCTCCTTCAGAATGGACTGGTTGGATCTCCTTGCAGTCCAAGGGACTCTCAAGAGTCTTCTCCAACACCACAGTTCAAAAGCATCAATTCTTCGGTGCTCAGCCTTCTTCACAGTCCAACTCTCACATCCATACATGACCACAGGAAAAACAATAGCCTTGACTAGACGGACCTTTGTTAGCAACGTAATGTCTCTGCTTTTGAATATGCTATCTAGGTTGGTCATAACTTTCCTTCCAAGGAGAAAGTGTCTTTTAATTTCATGGCTGCAATCACTATCTGCAGTGATTTTGGAGCCCCAAAAAAATGAAGTCTGACACTGTTTCCATTGTTTCCCCATCTATTTCCCATGAAGTGGTGGGACCGGATGCCATGATCTTCGTTTTCTGAATGTTGAGCTTTAAGCCAACTTTTTCAGTCTCCTCTTTCACTTTCATCATGAGGCTTTTTAGTTCCTCTTCACTTTCTGCCACAAGGGTGGTGTCTTCTAAGGCCATTTAAAAAGAATCTTGATAGTGAGGGTGGGAAAACCAGTGGCCATTGACCAAATCCACTCTGCCACTTATTTTTGTTAAAAGAAAAGTTTTATTGGCACACTACCATGCCCATTTTACATATTGTCTATAACTGCTTTTGTAGAATTAAGGAATTGCAATACAGACTTTCTAACATAAAAAGCCTAAAATATTTACTATCTGGTCCTTTACAGAAAAAGTACCAATCACTGCCCTGGAAGATGCTTATTTTAAATGTGGGTCATGGGGCTGGCTACCATGGTTTGAACACTTGGGGCACACTTGTGAAGTGTCGTGGGTTCCTGATATGTAGGAAGAAGTGAAAGACTTAGGGAGCCCAAGCTTGCACAGGTGGGTGGCCCAATGATCCATTGACTACCCTGAGCATAGGTCGGGCTTGAGGCTGAGGGGCTGGGATGCTACTGCCTGCCTGGGGACTGTAGTGCACATGGGTGGAGGGGCAGGAAATGTGATTCCTGTTTATTTCTGAGAACATTCTCAATTTGGGGTCCTGACATCAGGATGTCCTCCTTTTATGTTTTCTCTCTGTGGCTGCTCATCCACAGCACTGTTTGCCAGCCCAGACTCTTCCTCTTGGATGTTAAAATTTGAAGTGCATCACAGCTCAGCTATGAGCCCTTTTCTTTTATCTCTGTGTTTTAATAATAATAATAGCCTCTGGGCAATCTAATCCATTTCTAAGACTTAAGTGAACAACTTTATGCTTATAAACCCCCAGATTTTACCTCCATCCAGAATATATACAACTGCCTGATTGATTAGACACCTCCAGTACAAAACATATTAAAATGACTAATGTTAAAAGACATAATACACATTTTAAAAATAAAAATAAATATAACCCTTGCTACAGGATCAGAATATCTGTAACTGCAGGTATTGGGGACTTCCCTGATGGTACAGTGGATAGGAATCCACCTGCCAATACAAAGGACATGGGTTCGATTTCTCATCTGGGAAGATTCCACATGCCTTAGAGCAACTACTGAAGTTGTTGAACTAAGTACTCATGCACCACAACTGCTGAAGCCCTTGCTCCTAGAGCCTATGCTCAGCAACAGCAGAAGCCAGCGTGATGAACAAGCAGTAGTTGCACACTATTCTGCACACCACAAGGAATAGTAACCCCTGCTCACCACAACTAGAGAAAGCCCATATGTAGCAACAAAGACCCCGTGGGAGTCAAAAATAAATAAATGAATATTTTAAAAAAATAATATCTGTTACTAGAATTTTGCAATCTTCATTTTAACAACTATTGGATTTCTAACAGAACAGATACAGTTACAAACGGGGAGGAGCTAGAGCTGGAAAAGATGAAAACACAAAATTCTTCAAATTCTCTATGCATTGTCTTCACAAAAGAAATAAACAATTTGAAGAATTTACATAGCTCATTTGATTTAGTTTCATGCTCAACTGTCTTCTATCTCTTTCACAGAAGAAAGTAGGAGAAAGGAATATATTCATTCATTACTTGACCAATTAATTGGTCCTATAGCATTAATAAAATTCCATCTCAACAATATGTAAATAACAATTTAGCCCATTTTTAGTTTTGAGAAAATCTTTATTAATCTATGAATTTGAAAATTATGACATATTCTTATGAAACAAAACTGATGAAAATAATTGCTGAAAATCTTCCTTTGCCCATGTTTCCATTTCCATTTTCTAGTGGTTCTAGTTCTTCAGTGTTCATTCTTTCAGAATCCTTTGTTTTTTTAAACTCTAAGAACTTTTATGAATATTTTATAGGGAAATGTCTTCCTACATTTTCCTATTTACATTTTCCCCAAATGCTAGATGAATAGCATATCAAGACTTATTCAGTTGACCTTTATTCAATGCTGACCAAGAGCTAACTTCTGATGCTACATGACTGGTGGCCCAGGAAGGAACAGCTATGACCTGGCAGAAAATCAGAAAAATTGTGATACATGTAGTTTTTCCCACAATTTCTCATTTTGCTTCTTCCTGTTGGTTTCATATTCTTTTATCCTCCTGGCATTTATTCAATTAATTATTTTCTGCTTCCCCAGGTACATTTGTGTTCTTGTCTTCTCTTTTCAACTTATCTGCATTCTCTTCTTTTGATTTGATTGGTTTTGTGTCTACAGCTGACCCATATGTTTCCCCCACCACTGTCATCCCACCTAAAGGTCTTTTTCCATGACTCTTTCAGTAAATCGACATTACTGTGTGCTTCCTTTTCTGTGAACTTTTTCTGGAAAGGTGTTTGACTGCTGCCATAGACATTTATGGTAACTTGGTAACTTATCACAAAGTAAAACACATGCTATCATTGTTTTGCCTACTTTTCATTTCATTCTGTTTCTGGATATAAAGGATATTCATATAGTCATCCTTTCCATCTATGTTAAATTTAACAAATCACAGACTGATTTCTATAATTTGGTGGTATAATATTACATTTTTCTTTCAGGGCCTGTGCCTTTCTTTTCCATGTTACCAGCTACTTTACTTTGCCCTTCTCCATTTGTTAAATAATTACTTTTACACTTTCCCACCAGGTAATGAAGCTTTTAAATATAAAATTGAGTACAACTACTTTTTAAATACAAAATATTTACCTGTGAAATAAATCTGCACTGGTGAAACCCAGCTCTTTGTCAGTTGACAAATATTAGCTTTCTACTGTCAACTCACCTCCTGGAGTTAGAAATTTTATAAAGTGGATGTAAAGAACAGAGTTTTGCCAAGAGAATGCACTGGTCATAGCAAACACTGTCTTCCAAACACACAAGAGAAGATTCTACACATGCACATCACCAGATGGTCAATACCAAAATCATATTGATTATATTCTTAGCATAAGATGGAGAAGCTCTATACAGTCAGCAAAAACAAGACCAGGAGCTGACTGTGGCTCAGATCATGAACTCCTTTTTGCCAAATTCAGACTTAAATTGAAAAAAGTAGGGAAAACCACAAGACCATTCAGGTATGATCTAAATTAAATCTTTTACAATTATACAGTGGAAGTGACAAATAGATTCAAGAGATTAGCTCTGATAGACAGAGTGCATGAAGAACTATGGATGGAGGTTCATGATATTGTACAAGAGGCAGTGATCAAGACCTTCCGCAAGAAAAGAAATGTAAAAAGGCAAAATGGTTGTCTGAGAAGCCCCTACAAATAGCTGAGAAAAGAAGAGAAGTGAAAGGCAAAAGAGAAAAGGAAAGCTATACCTACCCATTTGAATGCAGAGTTCCAAAAAATAGCAAGGAGAGATAAGAAAGCCTTCCTCAGCCATGAATGCAAAGAAATAGAGGAAAAAATAGAATGGGAAAGACTAGAGATCTCTTCAAGAAAATCAGAGATACCAAATAAATATTTCATGCAAAGATGGGAACAATAAAGGATAGAAATGGTACAGACCTAACAGAAGCAGAAGATATTAAGAAGAGGCAGCAAGAATACACAGAAGAACCGTACAAAAAAAGATTTTCATGACCCAGATAACCACAATGGTGTGATCACTCACCTAGAGCCAGACATCCTGGAATGCAAAGTCAAGTGGGCCTTAGGAAGCATCACTACGAACAAAGCTAGAGGAGGTAATGGAAATCCAGTTGAGCTATTTCAAATCCTAAAAGATGATGCTCTGAAAGTGCTGCACTCAATATGCCAGCAAATTTGGAAAACTCAGCAGTGGCCAAAGGACTGGAAAATGTCAGTCAGTTTTCGTTCCAATCCCAAAGAAAGGCAATGCCAAAGAATGTTCAAACTACTGCACAATTGCACTCATCTCACACACTAGCAAAGTAATACTCAAAATTCTCCAAGCCAGGCTTTAACAGTACATGAACTGTTAAATTCCACGTGTTCAAGTGGATTTAGAAAACGTAGAGGAACCAGAGATCAAATTGCCAACATCCGCTGGATCATCGAAAAAGCAAGAGAGTTCCAGAGAAACATCTACTTCTGCTTTATTGACTATGCCAAAGCCTTTGACTGTCTGGATCACCACAAGCTGTGGAAAATTCTGAAAGAGATAGGAATATCAGACCACCTGATTTGCCTCCTGAGAAATCTGTATGCAGGCCAAGAAGCAAAAGTTAGAACTGGACATGGAAAAACAGACTGGTTCCAAATTGGGAAAGGAGTACATCAAGGCTCTATATTGCCACTCTGCTTATTTAACTTATGTGCAGAGTACATCATGTGAAATGCCAGGCTAGATGAAGGAGAAGCTGGAATAAAGATTGATGGGAGAAATATCAATAACCTCAGATATGCAGATGACACCACCCTTATGGCAGAAAGTGAAGAGGAACTAAAGAGCCTCTCGATTAAAGTGAAAGAGGAGAGTGAAAAAGCTGGCTTAAAACTCAACATTCAGAAAACTAAGATCATGGCATCTGATCCCATCACTTTATGGCAATAGATGGGGAAACAATGGAAACAGTGAGAGACTTTATTTTCTTGGGCTCCAAAATCACTGCAGATGGTGACTACAGACGTGAAATTAAAAGACACTTGCTTTTTGGAAGAAAATCTATGACCTGCCTACACAGCATATTAAAAAGCAGAGACATTACTTTGCCAACAAAGGTATGTCTAGCCAAAGCTACGGTTTTTCCAGTAGCCATGTATGGATGTGAGAGTTGGACTATAAAAAAAGCTGAGTGCTGAAGAACTGATGCTTTTGAACTGTAGTCTTAGAGAAGACTTTTGAGAGTCCTTTGGACAGCAAGGAGATTCAACCAGTCAATCTCAAAGGAAATCAGTCCTGAATATTCATTGGAAGGACTGATGCTAAAACTGAAACTCCAATACTGTGGCCACCTGATGTGAAAAGCTGACTCATTTGAAAAGACCCTGATGCTAGGAAAGATTGAAGGCAGGAGGAGAAGGGGATGACAGAGGATGAGATGGTTGGATCGCATCACTGACCTAATGGACATGAGTTTAAGTAAGCTCCGGGAGTTAGTGATGGACAGGGAAGCCTGGTGTGCTGCCGTCCATGGGGGTCACAAAGAGTCAGTTAGGAGTGAGCGACTGAACTGAACTGAAAGAGAATTATGCATCAGAAACTGCTTAAATTGTTTTTTCTCTGCTCTCAAAACTTCTCTGTTCATATCTTTTCTTTCTTCCCCTTTCCTCCTATAACAGACCAAAAATTGCCATCAATTTCTCTTGCTATATATAAATGGTTACTTCTGCCTGTTTTTTCCAAATCCTGTGACCTGAAATCCCAGAGTATTTTTTAAACGGACATTCTTCTATCCTTTGTTAAAAACTGACAGAAGGATGGGAGGTAAGAGGGAAAAATAAGAATAAAATAAGGAGCAGGAGGGTAGTCCAAGGGAAATAATGTGTAAAACCAAGGACATTATAATATCATTAGTTTTTTTGATGAGACAAGGGATAGAGAGGCTTACTGATAAACTGAATGAATGTTATAGTGTAAGCTTGCCAAGACTCACTGTATGTGATTGCTACAGTCAATCAAAAGTTGAAAATATGGTCATTGTTACATTTATTTCCTTGATAAAACTGCACTTTGATTACCATAAGAAATCTTCATAGCTCTCTAGCATATATCCTGTGCATGAGAATTATAATGAAATTTGTTTCTTGTAACCTATATGTGTAAGATAAGGAAAAGGACAGCAGGGCTTCCTCTCTGCTTTGTCATTTGCTTTCTCTCATCTCCCCAACTTTAGTGGAAGTGATCCATTGTGCCTTAGCTCTACTTGGAACCCTTCTCAATTATATGACTTCTTTGGCTTCATTGTAACTATTTCTGTACTTGTCTGTCACTCCTACCAGACTGGGAGTCTGATCCAGAATTGATGCTAATTTTTCATTCCTCTAGCACTAGCTTTATTTCATCAAGAAATGCTTAATATACGAATGGGTGTAGGGATGAATGAAAGAGTGAGAGCACATAACCAAGATGATTTTCTCTTGCTGTTGTTATTTTATGAAATAAATCATCAGGATGTAATTAATGTATCAAATTCCGCCATTTTTGTGCTACTTATTCTGGATTTGTGTGCATCACCAAACCACGGAAACTGCTCAAAAGGAGAATAGATAACAGAACAGGGCTCCTTAACCCATTTAGATTTTATAAAAAGAGAGTAACTAACAGAACTAGAGCTCCAGTTCACTAAAATAGTAACAACAACACACTAACAACAAGAATAGCAAACAGATAAAATGTATTGAATGTTTATCCTATGCCACATGCCAGTCTAAGCCACCTATGAAACTGGTGATATTTTTCCCATTTTACCAAAAGGGAAACTGAAGCAACAAGGTATTAGGTAATTTCCTAAGAACACAAGTATTCAATAAAGTTACTAAATGATGAGCCAGCACTGCTATTATCAGATGAGATTAGAATATTTGCATGACACTGTGTTTCTAGACATTTATCACACTTTGAAATTATACATTTAGTTTCTGGATATGGGTGCCTTTCTTACTACACTCTACACTTGATCAAAGTGGACCTGTGTATGATTTTGTTCATCCAACACATGATAGGCACTCAATATTTCTTGAGTGAATGATAAGGCAAGCTGCTACTCAGAACCCAGCATTCCATCAATGTAGTACAAGAAAATAGTAAATTGTTCTGAAATTTTGCCTCTCTAAATACTCACTGAATACAAGGAATCCTAGAACTATTACTAGGGGGAGGTTTGAAACTCAGAAGACATACACCAGACTACCAGTCTGCATGTTATCAACAGCATGGAGAGCCTCAGACATGAGCATGTTGGCCTAACTGAGACACACCACTTTCCTTAAATTGTGTAGAAGGATACCACAGTTTCCTCAGTCATTTTTTTTCTTATATTATTTGAAAAATCATCTTTTCACACTAAACTGTTTTCCCCTAAAGCCCCAGTGAATCTCATCTCCTTCTCTCCTTCAGCAGGAGACATCCCTGAACATATTTAGAAACTGAAAGCTTCTCAGCGCCAGTGCCCAGCCAGTTAAAATTACTATCTTGCCTACACAGCTAATGTGTCTTTGTACAGAAAATGTTAGCATCCTCAAGTCATCTACTTGAATTTTTGCTTGCCTTTTATAAACCCTTGGTGGATCCTGGAATCATTAACTGGCTATCTCCCGACTGGTTGGATTCTTCTCTACTCATCCCACTTTCCCTCATTTCTGCATGTGCTATTGCATTCTTGTAAACCCTTTGCCCCACTTAAGCTGCATTTTACTCTCCCCGGAACTATCAACATCACAGCACATGTCAATCAAGTGACTTTATCTTCCTACTCCAACTTTTCCATTCTTTAGGAGAATTCAGTCCAAAAATACATGTGTTGAATATTTATCTGCATAGGTAAGCACTTTGTGGAATTCAGAGATGAATAATACTCTTAAATTCCACCTTAGGGAGTTCAACAGTCTTTTGGGAGACTCAAACTATAATAAATGAATGAATCCTACTCTACAATGGACATAAAAATAAAGTGTTATGAAAGATAAAGCCATAAAATGTCTTAACAGAAGAGGTGGCTGAGTTACGATTTTAAAGATACATAGGATTTTGACAGAAAGAAATGAAAAGGGAGAAAGAACAATACAGACAGAGGGAACACCACCACCTAAAGCAGGGTGGGTACCAAATCATGACACATTCGGAGACCAGTGGGTGGACGAAGGTAGCAGTAGAACTGGGATCATGAATCAGGGGTTGGAATGACTGTCTAGGGCCTTAATTGTCTTAGTAAGAAGTCTGGACTTTGTAGACGATGAGGAGGCCTCAAAACTTTTTGAGGAGAGGTATGTCATGAGAAAGAACCCTCATTTAGGAAAATCATTCACTAGGAACAGCAAATGTATTGAAGATGTTTTAAATGGAGACCAGAATTTTTTAAAGTAATATATTGTCATCTAAGTGAGAAAGAAACCTAACAAGGGCAATAGCAGCAGGAAGGAAAGTGAGGATGAATGAGATGCCCTTAGCAAGCAGAATGGACGAGTCTGGAAAATTAAGAAAGAAAGAACGTAAAAGGTGACACTATGCTATGGGCTGGCCTTCACAGCAGAATCCCTACAGAATTCCTCTGACAGTCTCAACAATGTTTTCTATACTATTTTTCCAAGGAACTTTATATTGCACTCCTTGTCAACAGAAGTTCTAACAATTTACTACTAAAGGCAAATAGCTGCAGAACATGTTCATAATGAAAAGAGTGAAGTTGAATCTCTTAGAGCTGGAATGACTCTAAAAACCTTGTTTAACCTTAGAGAGTCTAATATACCTCTCTTAGTGTGTGCTTAATAAAACCAAGGCACATAAAATTAATGTGAGTCAGGACTGGAAACATGCGACAGCTGTCTTCTGCTCCAATACTCTTTCCATTCACTGTCCCCGTTTCTAATAACCTAAAAGTCAGCTTCTTAGAAGAAATTAGTTGATAGGCAATATGAGCAAAATCGAGACACAGAATAAAGGATCTGGGGAAAACACCTAAGTGTGGGGACACTCAAAGATGGACAAGGGCAAGGGAAATTAGGCAGACAAATATAACTCTATCTAACGTGTCACACTGGGACACTTAAGAATCTGCCTATTAAAAACTGGGTGCCACAGTTTTCCCTAATGTCTCTTAGAAAGTCTTTTTTTTTAAACTTGACTCTGACTCAGGTAATGTAAGACCATCTTTCTATTAATATGGAGAATAATTACTTAATAACTTCCTTAATTTAACCTTTCAAATACAATATTGATTATCCTCATATTCAAGATGATGTCATTGTCATTAATTTGCCCTAATAAGACAAAAACTTGGTCTTCTCTATTTCCTCCTTTATTTTTCAACTTATTTGATCAAGTGGAGAGACTAGTCTGGGAGACATAGCTATAATAGAGTCTCATAGATACTGAGAAGAGATGGTTTACTTCTTGATTCCTCTTTGTCCTACTAAAAGTAATGCAACATTCTAGAAAATTTTTCTTATATACTGAGTTATCAATGTGTTCTTAAACTTTTATCCAATAAGTCTTTTTTTCTTTTGACTATGTTTATGCCTTGATAATCATACCCTGTTCTGTGTAACTTTTATTTCCCCTCATCTTTTGCCTTATCTTTTAATTTTGCATTTACTATCAATTATTACCCATCCCACAGTGAAAATAATTATGTAACATGAAACCTCGTGTTGGAGTCCTCTGCCGACCATCAACCATCACATCTCCCAAACACAAATTGGGCTGCAATTCACCTACTTTTTACTCTCTTTAACAGGAAAAAAGGAAGGGGAGGAGGGGGACACTGACACATTCAAAACATGAAATTTTCCACATATTTATAATAAGAACTCTCATGCAGTCAAGCCAAGATTACACTTACACAGAATGGCTTCATCATTATGAGAACTAAATGAGAGAGCTACAGTTCCTGGTTTCCTCTCTACCTCTGCTGTGTTAGGTGCTTTCATCAAGACACAGTACATAATTATGACCTCTAATCAGATAGTTCCCAAATTTCTACCTTCAGCCTTTACCCCCTCCCTAATTCCCAACTGTATAACCAATTTCCTTCTCACCATTCCTATTAAGATGCTTCATAGGCATCAAAACTAACCTTAAATTTCCATTTAGCTATATAATCCTGGTGAGTTTCCTAAACATCCTGAGTTTTGATTTTCTTATCTACAAATTGGGGAGAATGCAATCTACTTCAAAGGGTTGATATTAGTATGAAATAAATTCATAATCATAAAGTAGCTAGTATTGTGTAGAAGACTTAACAGATACTCATAATAGGCACATAATAGATACTCAATGGTTTTTCTTTTGAGTTTGATAATTTTACATTTTAATATCAAGTTTACAAAAGTGAAAGTGGAGAATGAAAAGGTTGGCTTAAAGCTCAACATTCAGAAAACGAAGATCATGGCATCCAGTCCCATCACTTCATGGGAAATAGATGGGGAAACAGTGGAAACAGTGTCAGACTATTTTTCTGGGCTCCAAAATCACTACAGATGGTGACTGCAGCCATGAAAGTAAAAGATGCTTACTCCTTGGAAGGAAAGTTATGACCAACCTAGATAGCATATTCAAAAGCAGAGACATTACTTTGCCAACAAAGGTTCGTCTAGTCAAGGCTATGGTTTTTCCTGTGGTCATGTATGGATGTGAGAGTTGGACTATGAAGAAGGCTGAGCACCAAAGAATTGATGCTTTTGAACTGTGGTGTTGGAGAAGACTCTTGAGAGTCCCTTGGACTGCAAGGAGATCCAACCAGTCCATTCTGAAGGAGATCAGCCCTGGGATTTCTTTGGAAGGACTGATGCTAAAGCTGAAACTCCAGTACTTTGGCCACCTCATGCGAAGAACTGACTCATTGGAAAAGACTCTGATGCTGGGAGGGACTGAGGGCAAGAGGAGAAGGGGATGACAGAGGATGAGATGGCTGGATGGCATCACTGACTCAATGGACGTGAGTCTGAGTGAACTCCGGGAGTTGGTGATGGACAGGGAGGCCTGGCATGCTGCAATTCATGGGGTCGCAAAGAGTCGGACACGACTGAGTGACTGATCTGATCTGATCTTACAAAGAGGTCATTTACATCATAAAATGCATCTATTTTAAGTTTATATATTTCTATGAGCTTTACAAATTACATACAGTGTTTTACCAACACTTAAAATACAAACCATTTCCAGTTTTTCTTGTGTCCATCCCTCTGTGTCCAGCCCGAGGCAGTCATCATTCCCTGTTTCCAGCCCCAGGAAATAACTCACCTGTTTTCTATCACTGCAGTTTACAGCTGTATTTTCCAGAATTTTATATAAATGAAACATGGGATAATGCTCTTGGTTTTTTAGGGCTGAATATTCAGTGACTCATAATGTCTTTTTTCCTTCTTATTCTCTCTTTCCTTCCGTTCACACCCAGATCATTGTTTCTCTTGCAGCTACCTTATTTCCTAGGTCCCTGTTTCTTCATTCACAAGGAGCTGTATAGCCACCTCAGTGTCTCAGGTAACAATGATGTCACCCATCCTCCTACTTCCTCACTCATCAAATCCCACCAGCAGCTGTGTACAAAATAAGCAAACAAAGTAGATAAATAGCAATTTTTTTAAAGAGCTGTTTTTCCTATTATATTTGTCATTGCTTTTGTATTCTTTTGAATATAAATCTATTTCACTATATATATAAAACACTGATGGTTATAACTACGCTTGAAATTTCAGCACTTTCTAGTTATAGCTAAACAAAACTGCAGAACATTAAGTTTCTACTTTGAAAGCTGCATATGTTAATTACTGTAACTGCCTAATCTACATATTCCAGTACATTACTTGGCTAACCCATGATAGGTTTTTCTACATTACTCAGAAATTAAGAGTTGGCTATTCTTAAGTAAATGTCAAAACTATATTTGAATAAATACAATTATTTATCCTAAACATAAACACATCCTTGCCAAACACAGAGATAATGAGCACTAATGATAAACTCTAGCATTATAACAAAGCAGCTTAAAACCCCTTTAGAATTTCTTTTCAAAAGAAAACACTACTCTCTTACTAAAAAGTGAGGAAAGTTTTACCAACAAAAAATACTCTTTAGACAAGTGGAAATGTTGTATGCAGCTATGCTTGCCAAGTAAAGAAAAGATAATGCCCAAGATGTGCATATCCAAGCTTGTTGGGTAAAGAATAGATTTCAAATGTGCTTCCAAAAACATTCATTACAAAACAGTCAGATTTACTTTTTTGAATTGTTAGTTCCTAAGTTATATAAAAAGTTCATATTCTGAAGATTTTCCAGGTTGCTCTGAGCAAAATACTGTGTGTCAATTCACATTTGACACACTAAAATACTTTTAAAAATATTCTGAATTGGCCTTTTAAAAACAATTCAGGCATTCAACTTTATGTATTCACCTCTGTTCCTACTTAAATATGAACATGGGGAAAAGAGGTTCACCAGGGGATAGATAATATGCAGCAATCTGAAGCAAGGAAACATGACTTGACATCTTGTCTGGTTGACAGAAAACCAAATAATAGACAGCTCACAATAGCAAAAACTGATGCTAGAACTGTTTCAGAGGATTATGTCTTGAAAGCATAAGTAACCCTTTGAATCAATTTCTGAGACTAGATGCAGCAACTTAAGCTTGTGCTTCACATCCATCAGAGACTAGAAGGAAAAATCATCATTTTTATACTCTTTCATGAGCCATAACCTCCATAATGGATATATGGGAGTACTGGCCTCCAAGAGGTAAAACATCCTCTAGACTTGCTTTAAGCATTGTACTGTCTTTAGCCCCCAGGTTGCCTCACTAAGAATGAGGTATCTGCAGTGGTCTTTCATGAGTAGTCTGCATGTATTTATTTCCTAGCCAGCTGGATGCTTTATCCTGCCTACCCACATAAGGTAATACAACTAGAAACCGGTTTGAGGGGAATCTCACAATTAGCATGCATATATTCTAACAGTACAAAAATTTTAACTCAGAGAATACGTGAACATAGTAGAATTCATTCACTCATTACATAGATCCTATTAAGGAGCATCTATGTCCCGGGTCTTGAATCTTTAGAATTAAAGACTCCCTTTCTTTTCCTGCAGCAAAGATTTATACAGTGGCAGTGTTATCTGAAAAGATGGCTCAGCACATTCCTTGTTAGATGGTTTACTCTCAGAAAATATATCTTTATCATTTAGCAGTAATGTGGTAATCTCCCCAACTTGTAGTAATCTTCCTCCTATTATTTTTATCTGAGGAGACAATAAGATTCGACTTGAAACTCTCAAGAATTTGAAAATTACTACTGTGTCATGACTATACATTTTGAAATTTTGGTTCTGTCTTTTATTTTAAGGCTGAACCTCCCCAGTTTGTAGTGATAACTTTGGTTTTGAAATGCTTTGCAGACACTTTACTACCCTGATTGCACCTCTGGATTCTTCTGATTTATCAGCATCCTTCTTTAGGGTTATTCAGAAATAAAAGCAGTGTTCCGGATGTGCCCCAGTCCAACCATAGAGCCATTGTCCTGAATTTAGTTTCCACAGTTACTGTTTTAATGTGACATAATAGAACATTAGCTTTTTGAATGGTTTTATGGTATTTGGACTCCCACTGTGGCAATGACTAATGAAAATTCTTGCAAACAAGAACATGGTTAAATCTCTTGTTGAGAATATCAGCATAATGGCAGCAAAGGAATTTTAGTGTTCATCTGCCCCCAGTAACATCAAATTTGAGCAACTATTTGTGCGCAAAAGTGAACTAAAAAATATTGTCAAAAGAGCTAGAATTCCAGGTGACAGATTACAGCACCTAAGTGCAGCATGGAAATAAATAAGATGGCTTGAGACCAGCCTCAAGACCAGCTTCCAAGGATTCAGTTCCCTGGCCTGCCCCAGAGCCAGACCAGCCCCCATAGACACAAACTCCAGGCTGACCTCTGAGTTTATAGGCTGAAGCCCTAGGTTATAGGCTGAGTTTCATAGTCCCAGGATCCAGGTTCACCCTAGCAACAGATTGACCTCTGTGGTCTTCAGGACAGCTCCTATGAAACCAGACTCCTGGCCCATCCTAGTACTAGACTGGCTCTCACGGAACCAGACACTAGTCCTATCCCAGATCCCTGGCACCTATTTGGCCCATATGGACTCAAGATTCAGGCTGTACATGCAAACCCGTTTCTCAGGCCTATCACTACAGATTCAATCACCAGACTAGCCCCAGTGAATCTAGGCTCCAGGCCCACTTCTGCAGACTTAGGCATCAGGCTGGTGGCTATGTACCTAACTACCAGCCCCCCTATTTGCTGATCCAAGCAGCAAATCTGCTTATCCAAGGATGCCAGCAGCAAGCCCACCTGTGAACATTAACCAGAATCTCTACGTAGGTTGATTGGTGAAGGGTTTTGCCTTCCAAAGACAGTCTGTAAAGACTAGAAGAGGTACCTAATTTATTAAATGTGCAGATGCAAATATAAACCCATTGGATCATGAATAATCAAGGAAACATAACATCACCAAAGGAAACTAATAAAACTTCAATGACTAGCCCTAAAGAAATGGAGATCAATGAATAGTCTGGCAAAGAACTCAGGATAATCCTTTTAAACAAAATCAGTGAACTATAGAAAAAAAGGAGACAACTATATGACATTAGGAAAACAATGCATGAACATAATGAGAGGTTCAAGAAAAAGAATAGAAATTTATTTAAAAAACAAAACAAAAGTCCTAGAGTTGAAGAATATAATGATTGAACTGCATATTTAAAGTAACTTCAATAGCAGACTCAATCAAGCAGAAGTAAGAACTTGTAAATTTGTAGACAGGTCATTTGATATTATCCAGTCAGAGGAGCAAAAAATAAATAAATAAAGAGCAAAAAAGAATGGATAAAGCCTATGTGAATTATGAGATGCTCATTAAAACAAAACAATTTGTTATTAGAGTCTCAGAAGAAAAGAAACAATGGCTGAGAATGTCCCAAGTCTGGGGAGAGATTTGGACATCCAATATCATGAAGACAATACGTCACTTCCAAATAATCTTCTCCAAAACACATTATACTACAACTGTTTGAAACCAAAGACTAAGAGAGAATTTTTAAAGCAGCAAGAGAAAAAAAGAAAATTCTACACATATAAGGAATTTTTTCCATCTCAGCAGATACACAAAAGATAAAGAGAAGGAAGTCAAATGTGTTGTTGTTCAGTCATCAAGTCTTGGTGACCCCATGGACTGCAGGATGCCAGGCCTCCCTGTTCCTCCCCATCCCTCGGAGTTTGCCCAAGTTCATGTTCATTGAATCAGTGATGCCATCCAATCATCTCATACTCTGTCACCTCTTCTCCTTCTGCCTTCAATCTTTCCCAGCATCAGGGTCTTTTCCAATGAGTCAGCTGTTTGCATCAGGAGGCCAAAGTATTGGAGCTTCAGCTTGGAGTCAAATATACCACTGTGGAAAATTATCAGTTCACAAAGAAAGACAGCAAAAGAACTAAAAAACAAGAGAACCACAAAACAGTAATGAATTAATAAGATGTCATATGTAAGTCCATATGTATCAATAATTACTTTAAATATAAATGGATTAAGTTATTCAATCAAAGAGTATGCTGCTGCTACTGCTGCTAAGTCGCTTCAGTCGTGTCCGACTCTCTGCGGCCCCATAGACAGCAGCTCACCAGGCTCCCCTGTCCCTGGGATTCTCCAGGCAAGAACACTGGAATGGGTTGCCATTTCCTTCTCCAATGCATGAAAGTGAAAACTGAAAGTGAAGTCGCTCAGTCATGGCCGACTCTTCGCGAACCCATGGACTGCAGCCTACCAGGCTCCTCCATCCATGGGATTTTCCAGGCAAGAGTACTGGAGAGGGTTGCCATCGCCTTATCCGATACAATCAAAGAGTATAGAGTAGCTAAATAGATTAAGAAATAGAATCAGACTCTTTGCTGCCTACAAGGGATTCACTTTAAGGACACTCATAGGCTCAAGAAAAGAGACAGAAAATGTATTCTGTGCAATTTAAAACTATAAGAGAGCAGGGTTAGCTATACTTATATCAGACAAATAGACTTTAAATATGGTTAAGTAGAGGCAAAGAAAATTGTTATATAATGATAAAGGATCAATTCATCAAAAATATAACAATTGTAAATATATATGCACCCAACATTAAGGTACTTAAATATTAACAGGAAATATTAACAGATCTAAAGAGAGAAATAGAAAACAAAACTGTAAAAGTAGGAGAGAACAATATCCGATAAATCATATAGATAATAAATCAACAAGGAAACACTGGATAAGAACTGCACCTTAGACTAAATGTACCTGACAGACATGTGAAAAACATTTCACTCAACAGCTGCAAAATATATATTCTTCTCAATACACATGAAATGTTCTCCAGGATAGATCATATGTTATATCACAAAAATAGCCTTAGTAAATGTAAGAAGATTAAATTTGTACCAACTATCTTTTCCAAAAACAACAGCATGAAACTAGAAATCAATAACAGAAAGAAAACTGGAAAATTAACAAATGTGTGGAGATTAAACAATACACTTCTGAACAACCAGTATGTCAAGAAGAATTCAAAACGGAAATAAAAAAATATCTTGGAACAACTGAAAATGGAAACAAGGCATACCAAAACTTATAGAATACTGGAAAACAGTTCTAAAAGAGAAATAAATACCTACATTAAGAAAAAGAAGGGATTCCCTGGTGGCTCAGCTGGTAAAGAATCTGCCTGGAATGCGGGAGACCTGGGTTCGATCCCTGGGTTGGGAAGATTCCCTGGAGAGGGGAAAGGCTACCCACTCCAGTATTCTGGCCTGGAGAATTCCATGGACAAGGAGTCAGACACGACTGAGTGACTTTCATATTCATATTCATATTAAGAAAAAAAGATCATAAATAATAACCTAAATTTACACCTCAAAAAACTATTAAAAAAAGAACAAATTAAGGCCAAAGATAGCAGAAGGAAGGAAATAACAAAGATCAGAGTGCAAATAAATGAGAGACCATAAAAAACAAGAGAAAAAATCAATGAAACAGAGCTTGCTTTTTGAAAAGTGATAAATCTTTAGCTAGATTAAGAAAAAAGAGAAAAGACTCAAATAATATCAAAAATGAAAGAAGCAACATTAACATGATACCACAGAAATACAAAGCGTCATAAGAGACTACTATAAATAATTACATGCCAACCTGATAAGATGGAAGAATATGGAAAACTTCTAGAAGCATACAACCTACCAAGACTAAATCATAAGAAATAGAAAATCTGAAAAGATCTATAACAACTTAGCAAGTAGACTGAATTCGTATCCAAAACCCTCCAAGCAAAAAATCTCACCAGGACCTAATGGTTTTGATGGAAATTTCTACCAAACATTTATTGAAGAATTAGTTCCAATCCTCTTCAATCTCTTCCAAAAAAAAGGGGGGAATATTTTCAAACTTATGTCATGAGATCATATTACTCTGATATCAAAGTTAGATAAAAACATTATAAGAAAAGAAACTTACAAGCCAATATTTTGATGAATATAGATGCAAAAATTTACAACAAAATACTAGCAAACCAGATTCAGCAGTGCATTATAAGAATCATATACTATGATCAAATGGAATTTATCCCTGGGGTGCAAGAATGGTTCAACAAAAACAAATCAATAAATGTAACACACCACATTAATAAGATGAAAGATAAGAAGTCATATAGTCATCTTGAAAGACATAGAAAAAAACATTTCACAACATCCATTCATTACAAAAACCTTTAATATACTGGAAATAAAGGGAATATAACCTTGACATAATGGAGGTTATAAATGACATACCCATAGCTAATATACTCAAATGGTTAAAGTTTAAAAACTTTCCCTCTAAGATCAGATAGCAAGCAAGGATGCTCACTCTTACCACTACTATTTAAAATAGTGTTAGAAGTTCTAATCACAGTATACGTTAAACAAACTAGGCTTTTTCCTCATATAATCAAATAGCTCCAGTAGATTCCTTGGGACATCATGGACTCCAATAGATCCTTCTTCTCTGTCATATTTAGATCATCTGCTTTCCTCCTTAAGGTTGTCACCTCAAAATCACAATATGCCTATTGCACCTCCATTATCACATCCTCATTACAGGTAGGAAGAAGGAAGAGCCATGGGTCATGCCAGTCTAGTCTATTTATTTTTATCAGGAAAGCAAAACTAACAAAACAGAATTCCACTTACATTTCACTAATGAGAACTGTGTCACAAGGCCAAACCTAGCTAGCCAGAAGGTAGCCAAGGGAAGGGTGTTGTGTGTCTACCCTAATCATGTACGTAATATTAAAATTATGCCAACTATTGTGGCCTACCCATATACTCTAATAAGAACTTTAAAACAAATTTCCTTGGTATCATGAAATAAACAAAATGGCAGCTTCTATCATCTGGCTTTTCCTGATCTTCATTTTACATTTTATTCTATTTTATAGGTAGAAAATGAGATGGTTAGATAGCATCAACGACTCAATGGACATGAACTTGTGCAAACTCCAGGAGATAGTGAAGGACAGGCAAGCCTGACGTGCTCCAGTCCATGTGGTCACAGAGAATCAGACAGCTTAGCAACTGAACAGCAACACAGGTACCTCTGTACAACTGGCTGAGTTCATGAAAAGTATGAAGAACTACTTAGTAAAGCAAAGATAATATGTTGGCCTTGAATGAGCTTATTGTTTTATAGGAAACATAAGAAGCAAGTGTTTAAAAAGTACTATATTTTCCCTCTCATGTGTATGCTTAAACAGAATTGTATTGCTACATCTAGACACAATACATTCCCTGAGGTGTCTTATTGGTTGCATACAATAAGTAAATTTTCTTTCTCTTATATAAATAAGATGTCTTTTTTATCTTGACCTGCTTTAATAATATCTCTTCTCAAGATACCTAATAATATTATTTGGGAGTTCCCCAGTATTTTTGTTTTTGTTTTCTCTGGGCTTTAGAAAGCCTTCTGTGCACATCCAGAGCTCTCCTCCACATTATTAGGAATAGTGCCAGGGTTTCTGTTATAGATTCAGTTACATCTGCTCCTTCTACACATTTGGGATACCAGGAACACAGATGTTCTTGGCTCCCAGCCATTCGCAGCCTTGTTTCCTCTGCAAGTAAATTTTTCATTACACATTTATCAAGCATGTTATTTTCTGGTTGGTGCTCATCCTTAGTGCTAGATCTGACTATGGTAGCAGTTGCTCTTTTAGTTAGAGTTTTCCTCTTTTCTTCTAGGCCATCACAAATAACCAAACACCTAATTTTCACTGCATGAAGACCATAGCTGACTACAGACAATGTCAGTTCTACCATGAAAGAATTCAATAGAAATGACAAGAGCAGTTTCATGAAATCTGAGGCCTGAAACTACTAGAAAGGAATATGAATAACAAGTGCTAATATTCATTTTGGAATGTCAAGTGATGTAACTGTCATTAATTTTTCTAAGTATAGGAGATATGCTTCCCAGGTGGCACTAGTGGTAAAGAACCCACCTGCCAATGCAGGAGACGTAAGAGATGCGGGTTCGATCCCTGGGTTGGGAAGATCCCCTGGAGAAGGGCATGGCAACCCACTCCAGTATTCTTGCTTGGAGGATCCATGGACAGAAGAGTCTTGTTGCAGTGAAGAGGGAAAAAAGGGGGTGGGGAATGAGTTTTTTTTCTTTCCTTTCCTAAGAACAAAGAAGATAAAGAGAAAAGTGAGCAGGTCTGGACATTCCTAGTTTGTTTGTTTGTTTGTTTTTTACTTTAATTGCTCCTAACCTGGGTGGCTAGACAGTAAAGAATCCACCTGCAATACAGGAGACCCAGGTTCGATCCTTGGGTCAGGAAGACTCCCTGGAGAAGAGAATGCTAACCACTCCAGTATTCTTGCCTGGCGAATTCCATGGACAGAGGAGCCTGGTGGGCTACAGTCCATGCGTCACAGAGTCGGACACGACTGAGAGACAAACACTTCACAATTGTGTAATTGAGTTTGTTTATCTTCCCACTAACTCTGCAGGACCTACACTTCGCACCTGTTTTCCGTTGACTCTATAATACATCCTGCATCTGGTGTTTTCCCTTACAACACTCTTCCCTTTATAGTTCTTCTTTTTACATATCAGAAAGAAGATCACAGAGCCACCAAACTGTCAGACTCAATTATTGGGTTACTGACGCCAGCCTGTGACTGTCTTTGAAACAATGCAAAGGAGAAGAAATCAGGATCCTAATATCTTTGTTCTCATCGCTGACTCCTAACGACAAGCTCTGAGCTTATATTAGCCCCTAGATTCCTCATGAAGCAGGGGCACAGTTCTTAAGGCATAAGCCTACACTGTTACCCTGTCCATCAGCTGAGACTTAAAGCCACCTTTCTGTTACCTCCAAACTCTGTCTCCATATTTTTTATTCAGCTTCAGTAGGCAGGGAAGGTCAAGATTTTGGCCAGCAACAGCCTGGCGAGCTACAGTCTATAGGGTTGCAAAAAGTCAGATATAATGGAACAACTTAGCACACACACATGGGCGATGATTTAATACTTCCTAAACTTTGACTGTGTGGATCACAATAAACTGGAAAGTTCTGAAAGAGATGGGAATACCAGACCACTCTTGAGAAACCTATATGCAGGTCTGGAAGCATCAGTTAGAACTGGACATGGAACAACAGACTGGTTCCAAATAGGAAAAGGAGTTCGTCAAGGCTGTATATTGTCACCCTGCTTATTTAACTTATATGCAGAGTACATCATGAGAAACGCTGGGCTGGAAGAAACACAAGCTGAAATCAAGATTTCCAGGAGAAATATCAATAACCTCAGATATGCAGATGACACCACCCTTATGGCAGAAAGTGAAGAAGAACTAAAGAGCCTTTTGATGAAAGTGAAAGTGGAGAGTGAAAAAGTTGGCTTAAAGCTCAACATTCAGAAAACGAAGATCATGGCATCCGGTCCCATCATTTCATGGGAAATAGATGGGGAAACAGTGAAAACAGTGTCAGAGTTTATTTTTTGGGGGCTCCAAAATCACTGCAGATGGTGACTGCAGCCATGAAATTAAAAGATGCTTACTCCTTGAAAGGAAAGTTATGACCAACCTAGATAGCATATTCAAAAGCAGAGACATTACTTTGCCAACAAAGGTCTGTCTAGTCAAGGCTGAGTCCATACAGTCCAATGGTCATGTATGGATGCGAGAGTTGGACTGTGAAGAAGGCTGAGCACCGAAGAACTGATGCTTTTGAACTGTGGTGTTGGAGAAGACTCCTGAGAGTCCCTTGGACTGCAAGGAGATCCAACCAGTCCATTCTAAAGGAGATCAGCCCTGGGATTCCTTTGGAAGGACTGATGCGAAAGCTGAAACTCCAGTACTTTGGCCACCTCATGCGAAGAGTTGACTCATTGGAAAAGACCCTGATGCTGGGAGGGATCGGTGGCAGGAGGAGAAGGGGATGACAGAGGATGAGATGGCTGGATGGCATCACTGACTCAAAGGACAAGAGTTTGGGTGAACTCCGGGAGTTGGTGATGGACAGGGAGGCCTGGCGTGCTCCAATTCATGGGGTCACAAAGAGTTGGACACGACTGAGTGACTGAACTGAACTGAAACTCAAGATGGTGCTAGTATTAAAGAACCCACCTGCCAATGCAGGAGACATAAGAGACTGGGTTCAATCCTTGGGTCAGGAAGATCGCCTGGAGTGGGGCATGGCAACCCACTCCAGTATTCTTGCCTGGAGAATCCCATGGACAGAGGAGCCTGGCAGGCTATAGTCCATAGGGTCGCAAAGAATCAGACATGACTGAAGTGACTTAACATGGCACAGCACAAACTTAAACCACCTTTAAGACATTACTTAAAATAGTAATTCCAAGCATCATCCTAGACTTACTAAATTCAAATTTCAAGGAACAAACTGGAAATCTGTATTTTCAAATAATCTTTATGATCAGAATTTTGAGAAACAGTGGTATTTAAATGTTCATTGATAGCACAGGGGAAAAAAACTCAATTTTTACTCTTAAGATAGTTACGATGATGATCTCATGAAGCACAGAGAAAATACAGATAGTGTAAACAAAGAAGAATAGCCACTTTAAGTGGAGAGTTTTTCCCTTGCAGATAAGCCTTAAGATTTTGTGTGTGTGTGCATAATATCAAATGAAAGATTGGAAGCACAATAAGAGGGGTGAAAAAATTCTTCATAAGAGTTTTCTCAGGAAGGAAATGAAAACCCAAGGGAAAGACTCAGAATGTCCTCACACTTGAGTAAGCAAACCCTGCTGATCAATAAGCTTGTTGCACAGAAGAATAAAACTTCCCACCACAGGATGCCGCCCTGCAGGAGCAGGTACACGGGGCCAAACACAATGGGTGGAGTTTCTATGAAAGGACCAGAGGTGGGATATGCGGGGAGTCAAACCTGGAGGAGGAAAATCTGCTCCTTTAATCCTTTTCAAAATACTTTTCAATTGAAAGAAAACCAAAATCACAATATTCTGATTCTCTTCTCTCTCTTGAAATTAATAATATTATTTATTATGGCCAATATGAGAACATCAGTCAGCCTCTTAAATTATTTAGATGAAACTATTCCACTTGATTTGGTGCTAATGCTCAAATGGTTTTAAGAAGTAATAATAGCTATTGGGGGGGATTTTAAATGCAGAGTTAGAAAATCTCTGCTGGTACCCTACTTTCTATTAAACAGAGTTATAGAAGCCTGCTGTCCCCATTATAACTATAACTCACTATGAGGCACAGAGCCAGTAATATCAGCTCTGCTCTCTGTGGAAATCTGTAGAAAGGGAAAAAAATTCAAATATCTTTTATATGACTTTGGTCAATAGATATACACAGATCTTTCTGGACTCAGAGATATAGATGATAGATAAATATAGATAGAGACTGGTCAATAGATAATACATTTTACTTGTTAGTTTGACATTTGACAGCCCCTTGTAAAGTATGCCTCTTAACCTGTAAACTCTCCAAATCTACTCTCAGCATCTCACAAAGAACAATAATTGCTTATTGATCTACGTGTTAACAATCTATCGATGAGGTCTAGAAATAAGACACATGGACAACTCCTCAAGACAGTGATCTTAAGGTACTTTCCATTATCCATAATATGAACCTTAAATATACATTTATTTATACTATATGTACCGAAGTACATATACCATATGTGTGTTCTCAGTTGCTCTCTCATGTCCAATTCTTTTCAGTCCTATGGACCGTAGCCTACTAGGCTCCTCTGCCCATGGAATTTTCCAGACAAGAATACTGGAGTGGACTGCTATTTCCTTCTCCAGGAATCTTCCCAACCTAGAGATGGAATCCTTATTTCTTGCATCTCCTGCATTGGCAGGTGGATTCTTTACCACTATGCCACCTAGGAAGCCATATATATATACATACACACACACACACTTTGTAAATAAGAAATGCATTTGTTATAACCACTGTTTAAAAACACAGTAAAGCTTAGTATGAATAATCATAAACACACAACCCCTTCTTGCTTTATTTTTTAAAACAGAATAAATACATTTGTTTGAGAATTCTTAAGACAAAAGACAAAATACCACTATGAAAATGAAAAGTGCTCTTATTATTTATGATAAAAAAGTAAACAGTAGCACCTGATATCATTTCTTCTATCTATAGTAGGTATTAGATAAATGTTTTGTGTATTTGGGTGAAGATGATAAAAACTAGTTCAATTTTTCCATACCTGTGCCACAGGATATAAACACCAAATAGTACACCTTAAAGGAAAACAGTCAGATAACATCATATGTTCTCAGTGTGAAAAGACTTTAAAAGAAAAAAATAAAATGTCCCTTCTGGTATATTGATTGTTTCATTTGCTATATAAGTATTAACATACAGAGATCTATATTTTAGTAACTATGGCTTTCCCAAAGATTGAGGGCAGGAGGAGAAGGGAACGACAGAGGTCGAGATGTTTGGATGGCATCACCGACTCATGGACATGAGTTTGAACAAGCTCCAGGAGATGGCAAAGGACAGGGCAGACTGGCGTGCTCCAGTCTATGGGTTGCAGAGTTGGACACGAATGAGCAACTGGACAACAAACAACTATATGGCTTTCCCAACATGCCTTCTTATAACCCTAATTCTGGTAGCAGCACCAGCCTTCCGTTGCTGAGCTGCCCTTGCCCCATCCAGTACAGCTGGACAAGCAATCACAGGTTTGGGCCACTGCATGTCAGCAGAGATGAGTATTTGATCCCAGCTTCCAATCCCTATCCACAAAGACCAAGTCAAGAGGTAGTCATGAAAGTCTTTTAGAATCAATTGAAAAAACTTCCCCAGAAGACATTCTATAAATGCTGGAAGAAAAGCTTTTCTTTTCTTTTAGACCAGGGCTGCCAGGAGTCACCCTTGCCAGTACAGAGAGAGAGCTAATCTTTGGCAGGAGAGAGTAAGGACAACACCTGGAAGACACAGAGGTAAGCAAGATAGGAAAAAAGAGGCAGAGGTGGAAGGAGACTGCAAAGACAATCAGCTATTGACTAGGGTTCCTGAGTCCAGTAATCCTTAAAGAAAAGTCCTGGTTTCATCCAGCTTGAGTTCAGTTTCTTTCACTTGTAAGTGAAGAAGTTTTGACTAATACACACACATAGCAATCTTCAGCCACAGATCTGTAGACAAATCTACCTGGATAAAAATATTGGAAATGCAAGTTTTCATCTTCTCAAGACAGAAATTCTCCATTGACCGTGTCTTTGAGACCCCTCCCCATTTCTCTCCTCGTCTAAAGAAGATCTCTAGGTATGTCTGCTGCTAAGTCACTTCAGTCGTGTCCGACTCTGTGCAACCCCATAGACAGCAGCCCACCAGGCTCCTCTGTCCCTGGGATTCTCCAGGCAAGAACACTGGAGTGGGTTGCCATTTCCTTCTCCAATGCATGAAAGTGAAAAGGGAAAGTGAAGTCGCTCAGTCATGTCCGACTCTTCGCGACCCCATGGACTGCAGCCTACCAGGCTCCTCCGTCCATGGGATTTTCCAGGCAAGAGTACTGGAGCGGGGTGCCATTGCCTTCACTGTCTCCCTAAGTTTCAATTGATAAAGTAAAAAGCAGACTCAAAAATACTTTGAAACAAAGGGCAACACACTAACCTTTCAGAGGGTGGTTCCTCAAGCTCTGCAATTGCTCCACAAGGGCCAAAGGAGAAAAATGAGTATGCCACTGCCTTAGAAATAAAAAAGAAAAGGAAAAGTCAAAAGAATAGGAGGGCACTGAGAAAGAGACGACTCTCAGCCAAGAAAATGTCTCACTGAAGATGCCCCTGAACTTCTTTTTTTTTTTTTTTTCCTTTAATTATTTCTCAACAGATCAGGGGGACAGAAAGAACCCAAGCAGTGAACCAAAAACCCAAGCAAAGGAAGAGGTGAAGCTAATAGGATAATTAAGTTCCTAAAGTCCTAAGACATTCCATGATTACATCAAAACTACAGTCAAAGTCATATGAAACACCCTTAAGATCTATGTCATAATCCCACTCGGGTGCCTGACAAACTTTGAGAAGCCAGAGTGACAATTACTGATTTACCTTTCTGAGCTGAAAATGGAAGTTGAAAGTTAAGTGGCAACATAAAGCTAAGCACCTCTGAGACTGAGTTTCAAGTCTGGACTAGACAGAAATGACAGAAAATCATTAAGAACAGAAGGCATTAAAAGGTCAGAAATAAATTGTTATCAAGCCCTGTTTGACCATTTTATCAGTCAGAATTTTCTCTTTGCTCTCAAGAATGGAGTAGCATTTTCTTATCTCTAGAGATGAATATGATATTATCAGGGTAGTACACACACACTGATATTCAGATTCTGAGAATGTTTTGTGCAAAAAGGACTGCTTGCAACAAAAAAAAAAGAGAGAGAGAGAAAGAGATAGAGACTCTCAAATAGGTTTTTAAAAATACATAACTGTCCTGTCTCGTCTGCCTTTCTGTAATGTTACTTAGTGTATGGATGCTATGAAGTTTATCCTTGGTGGAGGAGACAGCCAGCAATGTCTTCCCATGTTTAGGTTTTGGTGATTTTCTTGGTGAGATGGACAATTTACTCCCCAAAGAAACCCAGAATAAGCAAATCTCCCTCTTTTCCTCCCCTGCCTTCCTTCCTCCTTTGCCTTATCCTCTCTTTCCATCCTTTGGCCAAGAATGCCAGTTTGCCTTTTCAATTGCAAGCGATTAGGGAAAACTGATGTAAATGTCTCAAAAACGAAATTTGAAATCCAGCTAAATGAGCATGTTAGTGAATCAAAATTTGGATAATCTGCCTTTAAATTGTGAAAGTGGAAAATGATGGGTTAAGGGATTGAATATAGGAGAGGAAAGAGCTTTAATCATTTTAGCAATTAGTATGTAATGTCCTAAAATGATTCACTAATCACTCTGCAGCTGGTACAGGGAGAAAACAGAGGGTACAAAAGCATTCCTCAAATGTCATAGTCCCACAGAATCCACATTTTGAAGAGTATGCAGAAAACACAGGGGAAAAGGAGAACCTGAAGATTTGCCCTCTGAAATATGCAGAAGTTTGACTGACTGACTAAACTAAGCAACCTAGGCTTCATTCATCTTGAATGATATTGTAACATTTTAATGAAAAAGATTTGAGAGTTTCACCATCTTTAAATAGGATAATATATTTGCCAAGAGGAGAGCTTATATTAAATCTTCAAGAGCCTTTTCAAGGGTCTTTTTAGTTCACAATCATAGAAGCACAGGGTTATTTTTCTGCTCCTACCAAATCAAAATCCATGTATGCTACTTAAATATTTTAAAAGTCCCATCTACAGGGTTTGTTTTTTTTTTATAGTTACAGGCCTTAGTACTTAAGATATCCTGTCTGCCAGTCACAAATAAAAGAAAAAATGAAATAGCAGCAAAGAGGAAAGGAGAGAGAGAGAAAAGAAAGGAAAGACCTGAAAATAACATTCAAGAATTACACTGGTATTTGCTTCATATAACACAAAACATAATGTGCTGCTCAAAAGACAAGAGCTTTTCTTTCAGTAGAAGCTATTAATAGCAATTTGAACCCACCCACGGGTAGTTAATGATAATGGTGACTTAAAAAGCTACATATCTCTTATTATCCTATGTTTGACTCTAAAAATGCCCAAATGAGGATACTTTTTGCTTTTATACATATTTGTATGCTAACCTCAGTGCTAGCTTCAACACATTCCTACACCTGCCTGTCTCTCTGAGGTCTTACTACAGTGTAATCATAAAGAAAAATGTTGGTTGGGCAATAACTATTTGGCTCTGATGCTGCCTTCCTTAAATTTAGTAAGAAGGTCTTGAGCCATTTTAGTCTGCTTCATTATCAGAACTGGTATCCATTTACCTATGATTTGTTCTTGACAGCGATCAAATTCAGATAGTGCACTGGATGTACGGTAAGCTGACAATTGTCAAGGCTTTCCTGTGGCCATAAGTGACTCCTTTTTTACTACCTGACTGTGGATTGTAAAAACCAATTCAAATTATCCGGAAGCCCTAAGGTTATAACGATGTTCATTTATGAAGAGTCTTTATTCAACAATTCAAACTGCTGCATGGGAAATCATCATAACGAAAGCTTCCTTTTCAAATTATGAAGAATCGTATATATGTATAGTTAAATTCAGGCAGAAAACCTATAAGTAATTAACCCATGAGCAGAAATACAGAATTATGTTAATTATACCTTGTCTATTAACCCATTGCAGACTATTGTTTTCTTAAGTCAGGTTTATTTCCCGAAACTGATTAACATATGTGTGTTTATCCACACAGTTTGCCACGCACAGCTAAGAACAATTCATAGATTAACATACTCATAAAATGCAATTAACCCAAAACGCATGTACAAGAGTTAACAGATTCCTATAAATCTTCAGATAATTCATCCATCCTGTCATGTGAATAAATATTGCGAGTCACTTCTGGAAAAAGGCAGTGCTTTCTCCTTTCTTTCTCTATTTTGCCTGGGGTTGTGCTGCAGTGCCTGTGTGCCCCTGTCACTGAAGAGAAAAGAGATATTTGGTCCTTTATAAATAAGAACACAGACTCTTTCTTTTTATATTAGATTTATTTTCCAGCTAAATGGATTATTTTGGCCAGGCTAAGTTTAGTAAGAACCAGAATAGCACTAAGTTCATTGATCTTCTTTCCTTTAAAGAAGGAAGGAATGGAAATTCAGAAATGAAGGAGGCAATTCTCCATTCCATGCATAGAGATTGCAAGAATTGGAGGTGAAGAGGACGCAGCTGCATTTCTTAACTTTTGAATGAAAAGCAATTATGCCAAGAGCCTTCATTTCAGATTGTCAGCATGGGCCTATGTCATACCCATCCTGACACTCCCAAACTGAAGATTTTAAAGGCTTCCTGCCTTTGTCATTGAGACACCTGTCACCAACTACACTGAATCAGCATCTCTAGATGCTGGGAAATACATATTCAACATGAATCTATGTAAGAAGCAACAGTAGGGAGGCTGGAATTCTTCAGAATCCTTAAAGAAAAAAATGAAAGCAAAATTTAAGCCTAAAAAAGAAACTGAAGTTGTGAGGAAATGTTTCACCCCAGAAAATATACTTCTGATTCCATTTTCACTTGTTTGCAATGGAAATAACCCCAATGTCAAGTTAGCAAAGCAAATTCCTACAAAAAAATTTTAAATGTATTAACCACAAATATTACTGGAAGAAAGTCTTAGAGAAAAATATGGTTTCCTACATGGAATCTGTAAAATGAACAGCCATTTGGGCATATTATTACAATAAGAAATATTTCTAAAGACTTTATATTTATTGTAGGATAGAATAACGATGACATAATCTATCAGTCACATAGTCTATTCTTTAAGAAGCATGGTAAAGTAAAAAAAGAAACTGATTCTTTAAAATACTGGAAAATTTTTGGTACTCTCTACATGTTAAATCTCATTTTCAAATACATTTATTATTCATTCTTACCCTCTTCATCCTTGCCCTCCTGCTTAGGATCACATCTATGAGTCAGTTGCAAAAGCAGTGCTCATTTCCCACTTACTCAAGTATATCAAGATATTCAATGTATGATTTCTGAATTCAAAAAAGCGACATCCCCCAGAACTCCAAGTGACACTCAGAAGAACTCAAAATGTTATAGTTCATCAGCTTAGATATCTTTCTGAAGAAAGGCTAATGATTTTTTTATACCTTATTAGCTATTTGATGACACATTTTACACGAATGTCTTCAACGTTAAAAAAATTGATGATTTTATATAACCAATGGGGTAACAAAATCAAACTTTCATTTAATACTAACCTTTTCAAGGAGCACTAAATCAAGTCTCCAAAAACATAATTGTATGCGTTATTAAAATTAGAAATAAGACATATAGTTTCTCTGATTGTAATATATTTTATCTCCATCAGCTACAATATGAAAATAATAAACTTCTAGATTTAAAGGAAATTTAAGACAGCCAACTAAGGGTACATATTTCCAAATAAATTCTGATAACTTTATATCAAATGATAATAAAATTATAGTATTAGGTCAGGATTTTCAGATAAACTCCAATAGAATGCAGAGGACATGGAATCCATTTATTTCCATAGCAAAATCAAGAGGAGAAAAATTAGGTGTAAAAGAATTTTTAACAGCAAGTACTTTCCAATCTGTCTTAAGGTTAAGACTAATAATATTTTATCATGTTGAAGTCAATTTTCATCCATTTTCTTTTAGACGGCAGCCTAGTAGGCTCCTCTGTCCCTGGAATTCTCCAGGCAAGAATGCTGAAGTGGGCTGCCATTTCCTTCTCCAACTGGATATAACAATAGTCTATTAATTAACTGACTAAAACATCTTTTGGCTCTCACTGGTTCTATTTTTCAACAAGTCTATTTAATTGAAGACATTAATTTTATTAATGTCCAGTCACCAACCAGTGAGATCACAGACCTAGTACTCTCTGATATTAAGCATTTACCTTTGCGCTTCTTTCTGATGAAAACTCTGAAGACTGAACCTTCCAACAAGTAGTGGAATTAGTCAAGTGGAATATTATTTTTCCCTTGTCTGTCTTATTCTAGTAGATAGAGTTGCCACACAGTAGAACATCTGTGCATCCTTTTTCCTAGGGCCACATCAAGGACATTCTAAATGCTATCCTGAGCTGCATTTAATGATCAACCCAAGTACTTACCAAACAGTATACTGACTAAGCTCTCCCTGAGTAGGTAGTTAATGAACTTGAATTCAAGAAATGATCATGCTAGATGTTGATACAAAAAAAACACCACCACACTGGCTTTCCAAAGCATCTCATGGGATAGCATTTTAAGCTCATTGTGTAAGTAATGAAATTGAAAATAAGAAAATCTTCAGTAATACCTAGCACTGCTGCTGCTGCTAAGTCGCTTCAGTCATGTCCGACTCTGTGCGACCCCATAGACGGAAGCCCACCAGGCTGCCCCGTCCCTGGGATTCTCCAGGCAAGAACACTGGAGTGGGTTGCCATTTCCTTCTCCAATGCATGAAAGTGAAAAGTGGAAGTGAAGTCTCTCAGTCGTGTCCGACTCTGTGTGACCCCATGGACTGCAGCCCACCAGGCTCCTCCATCCATGGGATTTTCCAGGCAAGAGTACTGGAATGGGGTGCCATTGCCTTCTACGATATCTAGCACTACCATGATTAAAACCCAGTCAGTCAAACACCCAGTTTTTCCACCACACAAATTACAGTATTTGCTCAATTTTTAATTTTATTGTTTTTGATATCAAAATAATATTCTGGTCTTTTATACCTTGAAAATATTATCACAAAATAAAATTATAGTTTAAAATAATTTAAAATTTTACTTTTAGCATGTGGTAAGCAAAATATTGGTTCCCTCAAAGATATCTACATCCTAATCCTCAAAACCTGTGAATTATTACACTGTGTGCCAAAAGGACCTTTGTATTTGCAGATGTAAATTGAGGCCCTTGAGAGGGGAAGATTATCCTGGAATATCCAGGTGGGCCTAGTGTAATTGTAAGAGTCCTAGCTAGAGGGAAACAGAAATGTCAAAACAGGAGAAAGATTCAGAGATGCTATGCTGCTGACTTTGAAGATAGAGGAATGGGATCATGAGCCAAAGAATGTAGCCAGCCTCTAGAAACTGGAAAAAGCAAGGAAATGTTCTCTTCCTTACAGCCTCCAGAAGAGACTCTGCTGATAGTTTGATTTTAGTACATTAAGACCCATTTTTGGTTTCTGATCTCCAGAATTGTCAAACAACTTAATTTTTGATCCCCTTTTCCAGGAGCAATTGGAAATGCGAGTGGTATACAGCTACTTGGAAGGCCATTTTCCTGTGGTCGTGGCAGTGATGAAACCACCAGAAGCTTAGATGAGAACTAAGTCTCTTCAGTCATGTCTGACTCTTTGTGATCCCATGGACTGTAGCCGCCAGGCTCCTCTGTCCGTGGGATTCTCCAGGCAAAAATACTGGAGTGATTTGCCATGCCCTCCTCCAGAAGCTTATAAACATCATAATTGGCATCAACACTCTCACAGGATATGGGGAGAACCTGAGTTATTAGACAGCATTTATTTGACTCTCCTCTCCACTTTAGGCCATGGAGATCATTTTGTGCTTTATTATTATACCATGCCCAGATCATATTACAAATTGGAATTAACAGTCTGTCAATTATTTAACAAAAGCTTCACCTCTCTGTATCCACTTAGATACAATTAATGAGCCAAAAGAGACCAATCATATCAGTTTTAACTGCTTGACCTTCAGATTGGAGCAGGTTTCTGCTTTGCTTTGGAAAGGTCATCATAATTCTATTTTAAAATCCTAAAGATCACAAAACATTTAAAATGCTTCCTTGAAAATTCTGAAAGCTCCCCAAACCCAGTCAGGTCAATAAAGAATTATCATTTAACATTTGTTAAGCACCCACAGTCTGGAAAATATCATACCAGACAAAGAAAAAAGAGATAAAACACACTAAAAAATTATGAGCACTTCTTTTAAAGAAACTAACCCTCACCTGTAGGTCAGAGGAGGTGATAATTCTGATTGATCAGAAATAATGACCCAGCAACTTGATTACACCCAACAAGCCATGATGAAAAAGCCACAGTAATCTCTATTCCTGGTTAAAATGTTGAGGTCTATGATTAGACTATAGGAGTCAAAGATCTGAACTATTCTCCGATCATTTTGAGAGAAAGGTCAGTGTATTATGCACTTCAGTAATAGCCTTGCAAATTTTGTGAAAATAGTTTCCTCATCCTCTGTAATTCTACCTAATCTCTGAATTACTTTGAACAAAGCACTGCTATGTGTTATAGAAGATACTAATAATTATTAAGATACTTCTTTCAAGGATATCACCCCCTAGTGGAAGAGAGAAAAATGCATGTGTATAAATGTGTTTCTACTGCCTCACGGTGCTTAGCAGAATATTGCCTTATTAAAGAAGATCCTTAATACATGAGTAATTATGTGATTGCAATTCAAGGTAGAATGTGGTAAAGATTAAGTTAGAGGTACAAACAAAATGTGATATGCTAAAAAAAACTTTCCAATATCTGAAGGACTACTAGCTTGTATACTTTGTTGCTCTTGTTTAGTCACCAGGTCCTGTCTGACTCTGCAACTCCATGGACTGCATCAAGACAGGCTTCCCTGTCCTTCACTATCTCCCAGTTTGCCCAAGTTCATGTCCACTGAACCGGCGATGCCATCCAACCATCTCATCCTCTGTTACCCCCTTCTCTTCTTGCCCTCAATCTTCCAGTATCAGGGTCTTTCCCAAGGAGGTGGCTATTTGCATCAGTTGGCCAAAGTATTGAAGATTCAGCTATAGCACCAGTCCTTCCAATGAGTATTCAGGGTTGATTTCCTTTAGGGTTCACTGATTTGATCTCTTCTTAGTCCAGTTCAGTTCAGTCATTCAGTCATGTCTGACTTTTTGCGACTCCGTGGATTGTAGCACACCAGGCCTCCCTGTCCATCACCAACTCCCAGAGCTTATTCAAACTCATGTCCATTGCGTCGGTGATGCCATCCAACCATCTCATCCTCTGTCATCCCCTTCTCCACCCACCTTCAATCTTTCCCAGCATCAGAGTCTTTGCAAATGAGTCGGCTCTTAGCATCAGGTAGCCAAAGTATTAGAGTTTCAGCTTCAACATCAGTCCTTCCAATCAATATTCAGGACTGATTTCCTTTAGGATGGACTGGTTGGATCTCCCTGCAGTCCAAGGGACTCTCAAGAGTCTTCTCTAACACCACAGTTCAAAAGCATCAATTCTTCGGTGCTCAGCTTTCCTTATACTCCAACTCTCACATCCATACATGACTATTGGAAAAACCATAGCCTTGACTAGACGGACCTTTGTTGGCAAAGTAATGTCTCTGCTTTTTAATATGCTATATAGGTTGGTCATAACTTTCCTTCCAAGGAGTAGGTGTCTTTTAATTTCATGGCTGCAGTCACTATTTGCAGTGATTTTGGAGCCCCCCAAAATAAAGTCTGCCACTGTTTCCACTGTTTCCCCATCTATTTGCCATGAAGTGATGAGACTGGATGCCATGATCTTTGTTTTCTGAACGTTGAGCTTTAAGCCAACTTTTTCACTCTCCCCTTTCACCCTTACCACAAGGCTCTTTAGTTCTTCTTCACTTCCGGCCATAAGGGTGGTGTCACCCGCATATCTGAGGTTATGGATATTTCTCCTGGCAATCTTAATTCCAGCTTGTGCTTCATCCAGCCCAACGTTTCTCATTATGTACTCTGAATAAGCAGGATGACAATATACAGCCTTGATGTACTCCTTTTCCTATTTGTAGTCCAGGGAACTCACAGGAGACTTCTCCAACACCACAGTTTGAAAGTATCAAAGCTTTCGTGCTCTACGTTCTTTATGGTCCGACTCTCACATTTGTACATGACTACTGGAAAGACCATAGAGGAATATATTAAAAAGGGAAGGCCAACATTATAGAATTATGCTGAGGTCATGATCAGAAATAGAAGTGAACACTGGATTTAGCCACTGGTAACTATGACAAGAGTAACTGAGTATAAAAGATGGAAGAAAGCTTGGGAGGTTAAAAAAAATTAAGTTTGGAAACATATCTAGACATTTATTTTGAGAAATTATGAAATGAAATGGAACAGAGAAATTGTATAGTCACAAGCATAGAAGGTGGAGTCAAAACAGACTGAGTTTTTGGTAAAGGGAAAGATAATGTATTATAGTATATATATAGGTTGAGAAGAACTGCCTTGTAAAGAGGGAGAAATCCATGATATGGGAGATAGATGACATATTTGTAGAGTAAAAGCCATTAAGGCAATAGTCTTTGGAGTACTAATTTTTTTTTTCTGGAAAACCACACCCTTTACCACATGTTTAGTTGAAAATGAATTACATGAGTTACCTATCTGAAAATCATGATTCCTGAAATATTTGATCTTTTAAATAAATTTCTGTATTTAAGTTGAAATTGAATAGCTTGTTTTCCTCTTACCCTGTAACTGATAGAAGGACTGAAAGCTAATATTCTAAACTGAATCACAAATAACTGGGGCCCAGACATCTTGATTGTAGCCAAACCTACTTTGCTACCCACACCATTAACTTCCATTGTGCTATTCCTTTCCCCCAAATAAAGAAAATTCTAATGGGAAAAAGAGAGGAGAATCACTCTAGTTTTGAGACTTTATCCCAGGAAGAGAGCACTGTGGTTTACTCGACTCACAAGGGGGAGCCCTACCAACAGAATATTCTTGGTTAATACAACTCTAGAATGCATAGGAAATTCGTAGTTTATGTCTCTAACCTCTTGTATTCTCAAAAATGACCTGGTTTGGACAATGTAATATATGTTTACCCCACCTAAAAGCCAAGTTAGGAGTAACTTTTGCAGGAAGGGAGCGTGGCATCGCATTTCCTGAATGAAAGTCAGGCTACGCCATGAATTTACTAATCTTCAGGGGCCTACATGAACAGGCAAAAAGGAAATTGTCCAGAAAAGACCATGTGAAAAGACAGGAACAATGGAGCAGTCTGCATTTCCATGGTCTGAGCGGGTGAGAATGTAGCAGACTTCTGTGAGTTAAGCAGACATTAGAGAAGGCGCCAAGGTTTGAGTCACATTCCTGGTCCCCAGTAAAGGCTGACTACAAAGAGCAGAGAGACTGAGAAAAGAGCTGGAACTTTTGACGGTGGAGAGAAGAAAGAAAAGGTGAATAAAAGAATCAGAGCCAGTGAATCTCCCACCTCTGGGATTGTGAGATGGAAAGCAGCACCTCAGGGCTCCCAAAGACTCGCATTTGTGTCTGGAAGAGCAGCATTTGATGTCTGCCAGGCAGAGTGCATCCACATCTGACCATTCTTATGTCCATAAATATGTACCAGTGAGTTTAAAAGATTATTGCCTGTTTATGCAATGCCTCCTCCCACCACTATCAATAGTGTAATCAAATTCACAGTGAACAGTAGAAGGGTGAAGTCCTGGAAATGCAATGCTGCTTGGCCATCACTGGGAGAAGAGACAATGATGAAATTCAAGTTTTAAATTGGATAAGACTAGACTGCACTTTTTAATAACAGAAAATGATGAGGAAATCTTGGGATCTCCCTAGATGTTATTTATGGGTCAGAATAAAAGGATAATCACTAAAACATGGTTGAAGACAATGATTGGGATTGCATATAACCAAGTTTAGATCATCTAATAAGCTTATTTGATTAAAATCTTATCTGCTCTTCCACCCCACTCCCTCTGCTCAATCATTTTATTATTGCAAGTTATGTTTGGGGTTTTAAATTAGGTGTTAAGTGTAATTTGTTTCATAAGAGTTTTTTTTTTAATGGTGGTTTATTTTACTCATGAGACTAAAGAGTAGTTGGTGATTAATTCTGAACTCAAATACTTAACTTCCCTTTCTAGAATACAATATTTTCAAGCACTCAAAGCAATAATATCTAACCCAGAAGGTAGAAACATAAAAGGCTGAACATTAGGAACCTGCATTTCCATCTTGCCTGCAGTGCACTAAGTAAATGCAGAGGCTTCAACTGTTATCCGTTTTAATTCTCAGATACAGACGGCAAGTCAAGTAGGTAACTAGCTTCTATAGATCTCTCTAAGAAAAACTGAAATGATCAACTTCAAGCAGCTAATCTAGCACTGGATCAAAACCCCTCAGGGAAATATTTATGTTTTACTAGTTTACTCAGAGAAACAGCTCTAGGGATCTGCAGATATCCTCTGTGATTTTGACTGAAGGAAACACTGATGCCAGAGCTGAAGCTTGTGATTTAATCATAGAAGCAATTCAGCCTTTAGCAATCCTATCTGCTCAGAAATCAATAACTACACTTTCAGTTCTATTACAGGATTTTTTAAACTTCTCCACCTGACCAAGATATTAATTTGTATATGTTCCATGGTCTGCCTTTCTGGTTGATATCTTGAAATGTTGAAAGACTAATTCAAAGATTCAGTTTGAAATACTTTCCCCCTCAAATTTTCTCTGTCATCATCATCATCATTATTTTAATTATTTTCTGAGTCATATACCATTTTTCAAACACTGGAGTGCTTTAAAGCATTCTATACAACTTCCAAAGATAACATTTCATAGAAGTCTCCCAAACATAGTCTTCCAGTCAGTGAAAGGTAGCATAAAATAACCTTCAGAAACAGAGATTGTGAAAAACTCTCTGGTCAGAAATAGATTACCATTAAATTTTTTTAAATGGACAAACAAAATTTCAGTTAAAGAGTCAGAGAAATTAGGACAACTCAAGGAAAATCGTGGTCTGTCATAATGCTAAGGGCTCATGAAATCTCGGATCATCTACATTGAAGTTCTCAAAATTTTCACATGATGGAGCCCTTCATAACATATGAATTATACAGAGGATCTGGTTTTTCTGTCAATTAAGAAAAACATGGCTTCCTGCTCTGATTTGCATGAATGACCGTTACTTAGATTAAAACATTTCATTCTACCTTATAATAATTGATAAATTAATTTAACATTTGGATAGATAGAGATTTCTTTAAATTATTCGGTATAATAAGCAACAAGGATATACTAAAACAAGCATTAAATGGGGAGCTAGGAATCATAGATTCTCATCTAAGAACTCACTGTCCCATGATATGTCCTTGTTTAGTCCTAAAAGCTCTACATCTCACTCTCTGATTTAAAAATATAAAGTTCTGCTGTACGACACAGGGAGACCAAACCCAGTTTGCTGTGACTACCTAGAGATGGGATGGGAGGTGGGAGAGAAGTTCAAAAGGGAGGGGACAAACGTATCCCTATGACTGATTCATGTTGATGTATGGCAGAAACCAACACAGTATTGTAAAGCAATTATTATCTAATTCAAAATAAATAAATATTAAAAATAAAAAAGTAAGGTCCCAGAAATAATGACTTTCTAAACTTAGAGAAGGTAATCAAGAGAATGTGACCACTGATTAACCAATGAGTTGAACTTTGCCTCATCTCCTGTCCTTGGAAGGTACACTCTACCTACCTTTCACACACTAGGATCTATTCCAAGGACAGAGCCTTGAGAGAGCAAGGTGTTGTTGAGACCATCTGGACTGTGTTTGTGACTGTACTCAGTTAAGGCTCTTAAGATTCTAGAGAGTGGGTGCAGAAATCTTCTTATCTTAGAAGTCTTCTAAGTTCCCCTGCTTATTAAAATTGCCACCTACCAATCTGGAGTAGTTTGCCTTTTTCTTCAGTGTCCACTTGCCCTCCATGTAGGAGAGACAGTTTTCAAACAAATAAAACTAAAATTTTCAACTCTAAAATGTTACGGTAATTGGATATCCATAAATCTTATATATTGCCGTTAAAGCTAAGCATTCTTTTTGCCATGGAAGCTACACGGGCAGCTCATTAAACACTTGATTTCTTATTTGTCAAGAATATTTATAATTACATCTTTTAGAAAATATGTTTTTTTATGTTACAATTAATGTTCAAACTGATTCATTATAGGAAATAGGCCAATGTTCATATCAATTTGGCCTCTGGACTTTGGGGATAGACAACACAGTCTTACAGAGTTTTGTGGTTAGTTTTTCTTTATTAAATACTAGACTGAGAAGAGAATGAGGATATTTCTAATTTTAGCAGAAACAATGTTTAGTTTAACTAATGTGTATTAGGGTGACCTAGTCCTCTAGATATCATCAGCTGCTAAACAAGGACCATGTCTTCTATTTCTATTTATAATCCACCCTGGTAATACAGAAATGTGCCATCATCCACAAATATTTATTTAGTTCCTACTCAAAACCAGTGTGTCAGCCACTGTTTGAATTACTGGGGATATAGTAGTGGAAAAATATACCAGTGAAATTCTTGTTCAAATGAGAACATATACATAGTGAGAGAGAAAGAGAGAGCCTAGAGAAGTTGTGTGTGCTTACACTAAAAGTCTCCATAGAAATACAATTTCCATCTCTTTGGTCAAATTTGCTCTCAGTTTACTTAAGAATAAAAGGAACACATATATTTAAAATTCAAAGTAATGAGAACAAACATGTAAATAGAATTACCTGTGTCTATCTGCTGAATTCTTGATACAGCACACCTTTAAGGGTACTCAATGACATGGGTACAAATGTATCCTTGATAGCCTCAATAACTGCTGACGTCATTATGTTTGTTTTATGCTAAAAGTCAAGTGAAATAAATAAAGAAATACATTCTCATTTTCCAAACATTTAATTTCTGATGACTGTTCCCCTCATTTATTCTAAATGATCTTTCATTTAAGTGCAAGTCTGCAAAATGTTTATATCACAAATTTTCTCCTCATATTATTTGAATTGTACAATTTTATCCTTGGTGGCTCAGTGGTAAAGAATCCACCTGCAATGCAGGAGACATGTGCAGAGACATGGATTCGATCCCTGGGCTGGGAAGATCCCCTGGAGAAAGAAATGGCAACCCACTCCTATATTCTTGCCTGGAAAATCCCATGGACAGAAAGCCTGGTGGGCTACAGTCCATGTGGTCACAAAAGGGTCGGACCCAACTTGGCAACTCAACAGCAACAATCAATCTGCAACTTAATTCTCTGTTCTTAGATATTTTTACTGCTAATTTAGTCTTCCATTAAGAAGCAATAACAAATCATGGAGACGCTTTGAAGCTAAAGAAAGAAGTAAGCATTTTCTAATTTCAAGATTTTAGCCTTCTTGTTCCTAATGCTAAGAATATAAAAAATGTTATACCTTTACAAATGTTTTTTAAACTATGACTGCTAGTGTCAGGCACTGAGCTCATTTTTGGGAACATGATGGCTGAAATATGGCCCTTTCCCTTGCTTCAGTTCAGTTCAGTTGAGTTCAGTCGCTCAGTCATGTCCAACTCTTTGCGACCCCAAGAATCACAGCACGCCAGGCCTCCCTGTCCATCACCAACTCCCGGAGTTCACTCAAAC
Organism: Bos indicus; assembly: GCF_029378745.1. NCBI lineage: Eukaryota > Metazoa > Chordata > Mammalia > Artiodactyla > Bovidae > Bos > Bos indicus. The sequence continues at coordinate 30,330,409 of NC_091760.1, read as the reverse complement.
TCACGTCCATTGAGTCGGTGATGCCATCCAACCATCTTATCCTCTGTCGTCCCCTTTTCCTCCTGCCCCCAATCTCTCCCAGCATCAGAGTCTTTTCCAATGAGTCAACTCTTCGCATGAGGTGGCCAAAGTACTGGAGTTTCAGCTTTAGCGTCAGTCCTTCCAAAGAAAACCCAGGGCTGATCTCCTTCAGAATGGACTGGTTGGATCTCCTTGCAGTCCAAGGGACTCTCAGGAGTCTTCTCCAACACCACAGTTCAAAAGCATCAATTCTTCGGCGCTCAGCCTTCTTCACAGTCCAACTCTCACACCCATACATGACCACTGGGAAAACCAAAGCTATGGCTAGACAGACCTTTGTTGGCAAAGTAATGTCTCTGCTTTTCAATATGCTATCTAGGTTGGTCATAACTTTCCTTCCAAGGAGTAAGCGTCTTTTAATTTCATGGCTGCAATCACCATCTGCAGTGATTTTGGAGCCCCCAAAAATAAAGTCTGACACTGTTTCCACTGGATTAGACCACATTTAACATGAAGAAACAAAACACATAAACCAAAAATGTAAGATGTAAAGTGACTAAGCTCTACTCAAAATTGCAAAGGCTCATAGCAAGGAAAAGGATTGTTTCTGATAAAGGGTACAAAAACCTTCACAGAGAAGACATTTTCTTTGCCTCTTTAAGGATGAATAGAAGATCACCAGAAAAAGAACAATCAGAGGTTAATATAAGCTCATTTATAAAGATTTTTAAATGGTTAGAGACTAAGCTTTAAGTGAACACTAAATATAATAATTTTCATAAGCAATTTTTTTTTTTTCATAAGCAATTTTTTTAATAGCCACATTACCTGATGACTAATTATTCTATGTATCACCTCTTTTTTAATTTATTTTTTATTGAAGGATAATTGTTTACAGAATTTTGTTGTTTTCTGTCAAACCTCAACCTGAATCAGCCATAAGTATACATATATCCTCTCCCTTTTGAACTTCCCTCCCACCTCCCCTCCCCATCCCACTCCTGTAGGTTGATACAGAGCCCCTGTTTGAGTTTCTTAGCCATAGGGCAAGTTCCCTTCCTGTTGGCTATATATTTTACATATGGTAATATAAGTTTCCATGTTGTCTTTTCCATATATCTCACCCTCTCCTCCCCTCACCTTTTTAAGACCTTAGTCTTTTACAAAAATCTTGATTAGTTGACGATTTTTAGAAGATACTAGACTCTATAATGTTACCAGAACATCTAATCAAAATCTAATGTAACTACTCTGTTTTCTTTTTATTATGACTCCTTTCTTCTACAACTTTGGATCCTCTGCCTAAAAAATTATCTCTGTGGTCGCTACTAATATTTAAAAAGTACATGCCTCTATGTCAAAATTGTCAATCTTTTTCCTGTGAAAGTTGTTCTTATATTCAAAATTTAGAAAAAGAGCCATTTAGGCCAAGATAGTTTACTAATATATTTGGCAGTGAACACTGGTATTTAGTTTTATTGACCCAATTCAGGTATATTTTTTTGTTATCCAACAAAAAAATTCTTATGTTAATTAATTTTTTTAAGTGCTTTGGTATTTTCTACCACTCATTTTAGGGAAGGAAAAAGAAAGGAGAAGGGAACAAAAGGAAGTGAATGAAAATAGGTTTTTATGATGGAAAAGAAGAGGTTTTATTTCTATGTTTAATAGATCTCTAAAGCTTCCCGAAAGTTCCCACAATCTATCTCCTCAGACAGATCAAGGAGGCATTATAAGAAACCCACAGCAGAAAGAAAATGTCAAGGAAACATCACAGATATAAAATAGATTTTTTCCATGAACAAATCGTTTCTAGGACATATTTTCTATAAATGTCCAGCACTCTCCTTGCGCAGGTGCTCTTGACAAATAATTCAGGCACAGAAATTCTAGAATGTAAAAATCTGAGTTTTTATATGTGTCTTTTCCACACAAGTGAATTCTAAATTCAAGTTAAAATGCTAATACAGTATATATCCTTAATTTTTGCTTCTGTCATTTGAAAATGGAGAATTTAAATGTCAACACAAAGGATTTTTATAAGTATGCAATGCTTTAGAAATCACAAATTCTAAAGTTTTTAATGCAAACAAAGAGATGTCAGCGTTCAAAGATTCTAAAATACATCATTTACTCTTATTTCTTTTATATGGTTTTATAATACCCATTTTAAGTAGCTAGAGACAGTTACTCTAAATTGAGTTTCTCAGAAAGAGACTTTTTTAAGCATAATAACAACAAAGTTATTACAAAAGAGAAAGGATTTATTCCCCAAGTTTCTTTGCAAAAGTCAATCATGCCTGCAGAGGAACTTGATTAATGGTGCATAATCTACAGATGTTATGGAAGCATTGTAAGTGAGAATGTTAATTATCTAACTTTTTAGCAGAAAGATAAGAGTTTAACCTTTAGAAAAAGAAAGACAGGACTAAATAACTCATGGGAATTAGTAATGGGATAGTGAGCTTTTTATATTCACAATGGCAACTGAAATCCATCCCAGGTGACAACTGACAGAAACACATGAACATCAGTTTTTACCAAGGCTGACACATGAAGCGTTGGCAGGCTCTTCAGCTTCATCCTAAATAAGAGTCTATATCTCTAAAGTACTCAAGAATACCAGCATGCACACCAGAGGAAATTTATTACTATGGGTTACTTGAAGACAATTGAAACTTTAACAAAGATGCAAGAATTATCAAGATACTAAGCTCTATTATTTTAGGTCACTCTCTAATACAACTGTCTATGATGACCCATAAAGTGAAAGTGAAAGTGAAGTCACTCAGTCGTGTCCGACTCTTTGGGACCCTGTGGACTGTAGCCCACCAGGCTCCTCCATCCATGGGATTCTCCAGGCAAGAATACTGGAGTGGGTTGCCATTTCCTTCTCCAGGGAATCTTCCTGACCCAGGGATCAAACCCAGGTCTCCCACATTGCAGGTAGATGCTTTAACCTCTGAGCCACCAGGGAAGCCCAATAGCTGCCTATAATCTAATACGTGCAATCTGAAGTCTATATTTTCTGTGTGTTTGTTCCTTGTTGTGGAAGTAGGGTGGGGATGAGAGTAGTAAACCCTGATTTAAATTTTAAAAAACCTCATTGAAGTGTTCATGTGTACCAACATTCAAATTTCCCTTTCTACCTGAAGTCAAACTTAATATAAAACAGAGAACTGCAGGAGTCACTTAACTTAATTATGTAAACAATAAAAGGCAAGAAAGACATTTCATTTTAGCAACATATAGTATTTCTCATGAAACCTAGACACATTAGATAATGGCTCTTTTGAACCGAAATGCAAGGTCATTAGCATTAGACTTTCAGACTTAGGCTACACTTTCAAAAGGAGACTTCTCAAAAAACACTTCCTCACTTAGTCTTTAAGGGACCATCTTCTTCCATCTATTTGAGTCTTTGTATTTTTCAGACATTTTTGCTGTTAACATTTTTATCTCTTATTCCACATTGTTGAAGTAATCTGATTCTTGCTAGACCTTCAATTACTACAGATATATTGATAACTTCCAAGTCAATACGTCCAGATAAGTTTTATCAATTGCATCCCAAAAGAGCACATCCAGTTGTTTACTGTATATAGCAGGTATGGAATCTAGTCTACAAATTCACCACCTTCAATAAATGAATTGTCTTTATTTTTTAATAATTGAACTTAATTTCTCTTATGAGAACTCATTTTACCTGATAATGAAAACTTAACTTCAATCAGTTAAAGAAGAAATTTGCTTTCTCCCTGGCCTTGCTTTTAGATTCTGGGGATACAGTAGGGTTTTAAGACAATCTGTTTATATACCGACAATGTCATTTGCTGAGATGTCTCTGTCCCCAGTTTCTACTTGGCTCAGCAATCCACAAAAATCAGCTCTTCAACCCCCTCTCCTTTGACCTAAGTTCAGCTCACTGTCAGCCATGTACCAGCCATTCTAGGATTCACTGGAAATATTCTCTTGATCCCAAACTACTCAAGACTGTGGGAAAATTTGCGGTGTCCTCTCTGACAAGTCAGCCTTAACATACCAGGAAAAAAATTTCTTCTGCTCTTACTCTTGCTTGTTGTAAGGAAACACTGTAATTTGCCATATCTCCAGAGTCTGGAGGTCATTAAAGGATGTCCCTTTCTGGAGACCATAATACTCATCTTTAGTCTAGAGAGAGGAAGAAATTTGCAAAAAATAAAAATTTTTATGATTTTTCATGATGAGATTTTTTTTTTCAAAATCTTTTCTCTATGGTAAAGCCTAAGCTTATGGAAATCAAACCCAAGAATTAACTCTTTTGATCTGTTCTATATTGATCATCTCTTCTCTTGTGGCAGTACAGGTGGAATACCCTAACTTTCTAGGCTAGGGAATGACCAACTAATTCCAAGAAAAGGAATTAAAACATAATTTACATCTCAAATTGTTTTCTTACCTCATCATCCTCTTCACACATATCTTCCACAAATAATACATACTCAATAGATCTAAAACTCATCATCTTCCACCCAAGTCTATCTTCTTCCTGTTGGATATCTCAGTGAATGGCATGGTTGTCCATCTAGTAACTCCGAACAAAAGCATCTATGCTACCCAAGACTGCACTGCATCCCTCACTCTTCTGGGTAGTAACACTCTCCTATTAATTCCAATGTTATGCTAGCTCTCAAGTCAGTTCCTTGATTTCTGGGCAGCGTGTTAGTTTAATCCCTCATCATTTTCTGCCTAGACTACTGCATTAGCTCCACACTGATCTAACTCCCTCCAGATTTATCCCAATAGCACTGGAAAATATTTCCTCTAAAATATATACCTAGCAATTCTGTAAATATTGACTCTCTTGTCTGAAACTTCACTTTCCATTATTCCATCTAGTTAATTACTATCTGTCTTATAAAGATCATCAGGTCTATGACCTAGGGAAGTTTTTCCTGATTTACCATCACCCCTACCACTATACTCATCTTCAAATACATTGTGATATAATTTTGATTATTTGTCCCTCTGACAACACTAGAATATGATGGGTGAAGCCTAGACAGCACTGAAAATGAATGTGCTTATGTTCTAAGGTTATAACACAGTGCAGAGAATATAGTACATTAGATTAAATGATCCAAAGTGACGTCTTGCCTCCCTAATCAATATGACTTGCCTGGTAATTCCAATTCTGAACTCTCTTGCTCTATCATCAAATTCAGTTTTTCCCCAGAGCCTTAGTCCTGTGAATGTGGGTGTTCTGATTTTACACCCATATGGCCCATCATTTTATTCCTCTGGTTAAAGGCATATAAAGACAATCAAGTTTTAAAAGGAAAGTCTTTATCAATGCCATGAAAAACAAAAATGCATTCAGGAAAAATAAGTATCCTATATGGCTTAGCAATAAATACAATTTACCTAATCAAATAATGTAAACATGATACATTAATCATCCAAATGACTGACAGTAAAACTACCAGGGATAGAAAAAATATGTAGGGGAGTAAAAAGATACTGCCCAAATGGGAGAAGTCAGAAAAGAGAATATAAAATACATTATTTGGAAATATAGGAGACAGGGCTGTGGAGGAAGAGAGGAAGGGCATGAAACAATCTGGAGGGAACCTAGAGATTCTGATGGTTTTTAAACAGAAATCCAATGATTCTTCTTCACCCAACTTCACCTCCACTTCTACAGGTCTCTAGTGCTAACCAACTCCTGAGCCTTTTTGTAATTCTTTAATTAAATTGAATTGACTGCCAGCCCTCCTACTGTGGAGGATTCAGCTTTCTTGTTTCTGCTTTACCTGTTACCCGTTGTCCTGCTGGTTTTCAGCCTCCAAAACTTTCACTGCTGGGTCTGCTATAATTGCCTCCTCTCCAATTTCCTTTGTGCCACTGGGTATATACACACACACACACACACACACACACACACACATGTATACACTGAGCCCACTGGGTTTATACTGAACTTGTATATATGTATATATATATGTGTGTATATACACATATATATACTGAACTTATATATATATATATGTTTCAGATAGAGAAGAAATAACTATTTATATTCAAACTGCTTTTTTCACAATGGTTTTTCTCATCACTCTCAAAAGTTCTCCTGTTAGTCTTATTCACAAAACATTTTCATTTGGGTAATTAAGTTATTCGGTGTATGTAATAGTAAAACTCAGAAATTTAAATGTGAAGCTGTCCTCTGGCTCAGCACTAGCATGCTTTATGCTGAACCTAACGTTAAGACAGTGAGGTTGACTTTCTCACTATTTCTCCATCTTGTGCCCTTCTTGTCTTTCCCACTATCCAACACTCAGTTTCTGTTGGACCTGGGAAGAGGAAGAAGGAGAGACAGGAAAAAAGCAGGGAAGTCTAATTTTACTGGTTTACTGGTACTTCAGAAATCAGGATTGGTGCTCTCATCTTGGTGTATGTTCAAAGATGAATCTTTCTTTTGGGGATATTCTTTGTAGAAATTTTGATAGATATCATCCCACTACATAGCCACACACCCTGAAAACATCCAAATTTTGCTCACTTGACATGGCAATGACTCTTATTGTTGTGCTGCATAATCTCTTCTCAACTGCTAGCAATCCACTCTGTTCAGGCTCTCTATCCAGGTTTCACAATCTTTCCAGTTAAAACTTCTAGCAAGAAGCTATCTCTCAAGCCTGCTTTCAGTTCATAGATCCTCTGATTTCTCAAACACTTGAAAAGCAGGTGACTTTCAGTTCAGGATTTGGAATGACTGGGACACTTTTTCACTGGTGGGATTATAAATTGGTGCAATCACTTTGGGAAAGAGTTTGGAATTATCATGTGAACCTGAACATTTATATGGTCTATAGCCCTGCAGTTTCATCCACAGGCATATGTACTAGAGAAACTCTTGCACATATGTACCAGGAATCACATATCAAAATGTTCATGGTAGCATGTTCATACAAGTAAAAACTGGAAACAGACAAAAGTGTATCACAGAGAAAGGATATGTTATGCTATTTCATACAGTAGAATATTATGCTTTACAGAAACTTAATGAACTGCTGCACATATAATATTCATGAATCTCAAAAATGTTGAAAAAAAGCAAGTCATATGAGAACATACTGTGTGATTCCATTTACATAAAGTGCAAAACTGACAAAAGTAAAAATTATAACGTTTAAGGATACAAAAGCGGTAAAATCAGTAAAGAAAATCATGAGAATGCTACAATTAAAAATCAAGACAGTGGTTACTTCTGAGGTTGATGGAGAGGTATGATCAAGGAGGAAAATGCAGAGTTCATTTTTTGAGGTCTATTAATGAGAATCTAATAACTGACATCACTTTAAGTACTTGCGTTACAGAAAATTTAATTTAAAAATTACTGACATGTGTAATAGAAGAGCTGAGAAACCAAATCTCCTGCTGTAGTTCAGACTGACCTAACACAGGTGAAAGGGAACTAGGGTAAAGATGCCTATAAGGGCTATTTCTCCTAATTAAGATACTGCGCTATGACTCTGGGCCAATAGGCTCAGGACAGGCATGGTAGGTTCTTTTCCTTAAGGGGATAGAGAGTACAAATGTGTTCATTTTATTATTTTTAAACTAAATATATCCATGTTTATTTTATATACAACATACTTTGCAATTTTTTTTTAATCCTTCAAGCATAGGGAGAAATGTTTGCTTAGTAGATTCTATCAGTAATTTTAATACGTTGCAGAGACACATGAAATTTCCAGATTGAATACTTTTTTTACTGTAAGATCTTTAAAAATGCTAATCAATTTTCACAAAAGTAAAATGCACGTGATAATCCCTAATTTGCAGTTATTTCCAGTTCTAAGGGTGAAAGTGTGCATGAGAAGCCCAACACTGTGCCTGGCGTAAGGGAGAACCTCAGCAAAGGTGAAAGGCCAAGCTTTTTCATAGGAGAGCTGTGAGAAAGCTAGTGAGGGTTTTTCTGACTTCAAGTCTTGATCAGAAAAGAATAAATAATCCTAAATTCTCCTCCATATGCTTAAGGAAGCTAATTAACATGCTTCCTTGAATTGTCAGCATTGTATTCATGCCTTGCTACTAGCATATTCAAAAGCAGAAGCCAATACTAAGAATTAGCACAAAAAAAGATGCCACTGTTAAAGTACCCATTGTTCCAAGGAATTCAAAGAGAAAATATGCTAAGAACAGGAGGAAGAATGGTCACCATTTCCAAAAGAAAAGATTTTAAATAAAGCAATACTGACTTCAAATCACTTAAAATCATAAACAATAGCAGAAACGTGTGGTTTATCAAGGACTGAAATAACCCCACAGCAGTGCAGTGAATTTTCATTGATATATAAGTGGTCGCCTATTATTTGCAACAATGAAGAGGACTAATTTAACACAAGAATGTAGCAGGAGAGGCAATGCTGGCTTAATAATAGGTTCATTCTCGGCAGGAATTCATATGAGTGAGTAGGGGAAATAAGGATAGTTGCAGGGTGGGAAGGAGAAGGCAGAATGAGATGACTGCAAACCGCATGGCATCTTTGCTTAGAAGTCTATTACATGAATGTGCCAAGCAGCTGTTTCAGTGCCCTACTGTGTGAGTCAAGAAATGTGACTCCAACTTGACAAAGTACAAAAGGTAAAGACTAGGGAAAGCTGACAGACCTCAGGGATCTCCGTTACTGGCTGTTACCTTCAGAGTGTTGCTGGCAGAGGATGAAAGCGGCCCCCCCCACACAGAACTGCAGGTGTACAACCCGGACTTGGGCACAGAGCAGCAGGAGAAGGAAAGGTGTGCCCTTCACTAGAATCCAATTTGTTAAAGGAAACTGTACATTCTGTGAAACTATTTACCCTGATTTGGAAGTTAGTGGTTGCCTTAGCAACACTCGAATCCCATGAGACTCACACACACACACACACACACACACACACACACACACACACACACACACAGAGTGCTAATTTCAATTCATGGACACCTTCACGGGTGAGGAGTGCAAACAATAACTTGAGCATCCCATTTGGCATGGCTCTCACAGGAAATAAGATTTCCCTTGGTCTATGAAAATAACCCCCATTTTTCAGTACCTTTTGTTCACCAGCTTTATGTTGCCACCTTTACATTCAATCTTGTAGCCACTGCAAGCCTGCAAGGACAGCAATAATATTCCCATTTTACGGATGAAAAATATGCTGTAGAGCGGCTCCATTGCTTTCTCAAGGTCACTCAGTGGTGGTTTGATGATTTTAACTCAGATTTGACTGACTCCAAAATTTCATTCCATTCTTTTAGCACTTTTAGCTTTGTCAAAAATAATACAAATTTGTAAAGCTTCAAAGTACCTTAGGAATTATTCTGCACTTGTCCTCAAGTAAAACATAAAGAACTAGAGACATAAGAAGCCCAAGAGATTTACTCATGGTTACAAGGCCAATAATGGCAAAGTTGAGAATAGAATTCAGTTTTTAGTTTGAGCCATTGAGGGCTTCCCAGGTGGCTCAGTGAGTAAAGGACCTACCTGCAATGCTGGAGATGCAGGTTCAATCCCTGGGTTAAGATTACCTGGAGGAGGACAGGGCAACTCACTCCAGGATTCTTGCCTGGAGAATCTCATGGACAGAGGAGCTTACAAGGCTAAAGTCCATGGGGTTGCAAAGAGTCAGACATGACTGAAGTGACTGAGCACACACGCTTTTGATGCATCATTTACGGAGGCCACCTCTGAGCCTCCAAACTGGGATGTTCTCAGTGTTGAACTGTATCTCATTCATTTTTGCGTGTCTTTTTTGATATATAACTAAAACCAAAGTAGAAATAAAAACTGAGAGGGTTTCTGTGTTATGTTGAGATACAGTAAGAGTTCAATATTTTATACCCCAAACACTAAAGGTGACCGATTCACAAAGGCCCTTCCAAGCTGTGCTCATGTACAGCTGCTCATGTTATAAAGTACCCTTGCAGTTTTCTTTCTATCATGCAATGATTCACATTTGTGAGGTGTCCCATCTGTGTCTGAAGCAGTCACCCTGAAGGTGACAGGAATATGAGTCCAATGGCAGGCTCATTTTGCACCTGGGTTTTCACAGGAGGTAAGGACTAGTCCAAAACAAAACTGAACAGTGAGGGTTACCTATGGTGCTACTTACTAAAGTTTTTTCTGTGCCACTGCTTCTCTTTCATGGGCTGATTCTGCCTTCCTCATTCACCAGGCTCCCTGTGCCACCACACCGTCAATCTTGCCATACTGTCATCTAGCTATCCAAAGTCCCCTGCTTTAAAATCCCATTAAGACCTGGCCTCCTCCACAGTAACCTTATGCTCCTAAATTACCTCTCATTCTTCCTCATCCTATTCTTACCACAATTGCCATCTTCTTAATGATTAAGTCAAGTTGGTGAAAAAATATATTTCTGATTAATTTTGAAACAAAACAATAGAGGCAATCCATACATAAAACTCCTTGTGTATTATGTAGCAAATGTCTTGTTTTCCTGATCCAGCAACCTCCTATGAAGACTTTGTCCTTGCTGTATATGTAAATTTGCCTTGATTTTTTGCAAATGTTTTAATCCAGTGCTGGTTTGAGGCTCACAGGACCTCATTAGATGGTTGACCAATACATGAGAACTACAGTTCCCTCCCTCCACAAAAAGGAATGTGTCTGAAGGCAGAAAACTCGGGAAGGATGTCTTTGAACTGATAGAAACTGGTTATTGTTCACTAAGTCGTTGAAATAGTCAACTCATCTATCAAACATTTGTTAAGTGCTTCCTGCTCATGCTCATGTGCCAAACACTGGACAAGGTATAGGGAGTTTAGAAGAAAACAATAAATAAGGAATAGCATTGCCCTTCAAGAAATCGATAATGTAGGTCAGAAGACAAGGCAAATGTTCATTATAAGTCTTTGCAATAGTTTTGATGAGAGGGCAATTTGGTGAAAAGATGGGCTTAAATATAGATCAATCTGAACTTAAACATTGCCTCTGCTGCTTATTAGCTATGAGGACCCCAGGAAGTCACTTAACTTCCCTGGACTTCAGTTTTTTTTTAGCATAAAAATTCAGAAAATATATATGTGTGTGTATACACATATATATACACACATTGCAGGATTGTTTAGAAAAAGCATATTTAAGCACCTATTCTGGGATCAGTGTGCCTGGAATAAAATACATTATATAGTTAGCAACTATATCATTATTTTTATCATTAAAATGATAAAGATAAGCTGGTGTCATATGACATACACATAGACACACAAATGAGTCAGAATTCATGAATCCAGAGAGATTTTAAGAACTCAGCAATGGCTTAAAGTGACAGATATAAATTCAGTGAAAGAATGAAGAGAGTGAGAGTTGTAATGGCTGCATTCAAAGGCACAGAGAAACATGATAGTTTAGGAACTGCTAGTGAATCTGGGTGGCTGCAGTCAGGACAAGAACTAAGAAATTAACTGGTGAGGTTGGAAGCCAGACCACAGAAAGACTTTATAACCATGGTAACCAAAAATCCCTGTTTGCGTGAGTTGTGCCTGTTGTCCCAGAGTAATTATTAATAAGGCAAACTTACCATTCTTAAGCTTAGATGATAAATCACATGGTCACCCTCTTTACATTCCATAGAAGCTAACTTGAGGAATGAAATAATTGATTCTAGTTTTAAATAACACATTCTGGCAATTCTGCTAGCTATATTGGAGGATGGTTCAGAGAGGGCAGTCTGGAGGCAAGTGAAATGAGGAAGCTAAGTCAGCACAAGTTGCACTTTCAGTTACTTTGTTTGAAATATAGTCATAGCTAACATATCTCTTCCATCTACTTATCACTGGAGCAAATACTTTTCTAAATGTTCATATATGTTATCTCAATTAAACCTCACTGCACCATCAGGTCTCCCCTGGTAGCTCAGCTGGTAAGGAATTCACCTGCAATGCAGGAGACCCTGGTTCAATTCCTGGGTCAGGAAGATCCACTGGAAAAGGGATAGGCTACCTATTCCAGTATTCTTGGGCTTCCCTATGGCTCAGCTGGTAAAGAATTCGCCTGCAATGCAGCAGACCTAGGTTCGATCCCTGGGTTGGGAAGATCCTCTGGAGAAGGGAAAGGCTACCCACTCCAGTATTCTGGCCTAGAGAATTCCTTGGACTGAATAGTCCATGGGGTAGCAAAAAGTCGGGCACAACTGAGAGACTTCCACTTTCAGGGCTTCCCTAGTGATTCAGATGACAAAGAATCTGCCTGCAAAGCGGGAGACCTGGATTCAATCCTTAGGTTGGGAAGATCCCCTGGAGAAGGGAATGGCCTGGAGAATTTCATGGATTGTACAGTCCATGGTGTCACAAAAGAGTCAGACAGGACTGAGCGACTTTCACTTTCATATCATCACAAGATGAATATTATCATTATTTTTTCCTCCTCACTTTTGAGCAAACTGAGACCTAGAGAAGTTAAATTATTTGCTATCAAGAGTATTCTAATTCAAGATCAAGGGTATCCTAATTCATACCCATAGAATCTATCAGCAGATCTCATGTTTATAACCACAGAATTATACTGCAATTTCAGAAGACTCAGGGTGTCCCAGGTGGTACTAGTGGTAAAGAACCTGCCTGCCAATGTAGGAGACATAAGAGACATGGGTATGGCAACCCACCCCAGGATTCTTGCCTGGAGAATTCCACGGACAGAGAAGCCTGGCAGGCTACAGTCCACAGGGTTGCACAGAGTCAGACATGACTGAAGCGACTTAGCACACACAGAGGACTCAACCAATGATGACTGAGGTCAGGATTCACAGTCACTACTTGCCTAGGTAAACATGAAGTACATCTTCCTTCAAGTTCTCCATCCTTTTTTGTGCCCTAGAATCACCTAAATTCACATTTTTTTCCCTCACCCATCAGTCTGGCACTAAGATAATTCCCCTCGACCTACAATAGATCAGAGATGTTGCCCTGGATTAAGGCTACTCTCTTCTGCTTTTGCTATGCTGTCAAGACGACGACAGAAAAGTCAAGGTCAAGGTCCCATTCCTGACTTAGAGGTATCATTTTAATAGGATAAGTTTACTTCAGGAAAGTAAGTTTGACAACTTTTCCACATCTAAAAAGGAGATGAAATTGTCCACCACGACCACTCTGATTCAAAAGGAAACACTCTTTCCTTAGACAATTGTCTCAGTTCCTGTTCTGTGTTGCTGTTGTTTAGTCATTCAGTCATGTCTGACTCTGTGCAACCCTATGGACTCTAACCTGCCAGGCTCCTCTGTCCATGGGATTTTCCAGGCAAGAATATTGCAGTGCATTGCCATCTCCTTCTCCAGGGGATCTCCCTGACCCAGGGATCGAACCCAAGTCTCCTGTTGGGCAGGCAGATTCTTTTCCATTGAGCCACATGAATACCTCTTTCCTATTCTTGAAGTGAAGTGAAGTCGTTCAGTCATGTCTGACTCTTTGCGACCCCATGGACTGTAGCCTATCAGGCTCCTCTGTCCATGGGATTTTCCAGGCAAGAGTTCTGGAGTGGATTGCCATTTCCTTCTCCAGGGGCTCTTCCCAACCCAGGAATTGAACCTGGGTCTCCCTCATTGCAGGCAGACGCTTTACCGTCTGAGCCACCAGGGAAGCCCTTTCCTATTCTTACTATTCCATAATAAATCTCCCTAAGATAGTTAAAAGTTATAATATTTATCTCCTTTGTGAAAATGCATTCTTACAATCATAAAACAGGTTAAAATTGGTATATTTCCCAAAGTCTAGATTATATAGTCCTATTCATGGTCACTTGAATACATAAGGAAAGAATACTGCTGCTGGCATTTGAAATAGAATGACTAATCTGTGATATTTAGGAAACAGAATTAAGAAGAATAAGAACTTGATTGCATGTGAGAGGTCAGTGAAAGGAAAAAATCAAGAATGATTCTCAAGTATTTGTCTCAAGTGAATGAGTAAGTGAGTGGCTAGTGATTTTATGAAATTAACTAGGGAACTTAGTCAGAGGAACTACTTAAAGGGTTGGACAGGTGATAATAAGTTCAGTAAATATTTGTTCATATGAATGAATGGGATGAATGAGTATAGAAATTAAAGATAACATCACTGAAATGAAAAGATTATGGAGAAGTTAATTTTAAATGGAACTGGTTCAAGCAATTCTGTCAAGGTTACCTGATAAATTTAAAGCAAAATGACTTAGGTGTCTTCCATTAGCTGGGCTTTAGGTAGGGCAAATAGGAAGTGTAGACTTCTGTGCATATCAATGTTGAAATGTACACATAATCCTAAAAATGTTTGAAAATATTTAGAACATCTACATGATTCTGTTTCATGTAATAATCTATTATTGTAATTTTAATCAATTAAAAATATTGGATATTGAGCTTTAAAAAAAAAAATACCCTGCCTGATATGGCATTCAAAAAAACATTCTAGTCCCTCCATAAGCTTGAGCTATACTCGCTTTGGCTCAAGTGCACAAAGTGTGGTTTGTTCATTAACTGTTGAAGACTATTCAAATTCTTGGCTCAAATTGTCCTAAAATTTTTCATATTTTAATTGGATTGTCCCTGTATTCCATAAGATAAGAAGATACTTGGTTTGGATGACAAAGATAATTTGCCAGGTCTCTTCCAAAATATCTCCTAATTTTTATTTCCCTCCATATTTTTCTGCAGCCAATGGTAATATTCTTGTTGACATACTTGTATTGTCTATCTCCATCCCAAAGGTGATGAGGAGATCTGACAGATAGAGACACATCAGCAGCCATGCCAACTGGCTGCCAACTTGGACATATGTACAGAGCAGAGAGTGTGCTAAAGTTCCTTATGCAGAGAGCCAAGAGCCCACTGACATTCACCAGTGACTGAAGAACGTGTCAGGATCGCTACAGCATAGTCAAGTTTGGAGTGAGCCATGTTAAAGGTTCTGGAAAGGGGAAGATGACCACCTGGGTAGGGCACCATTCTGCTACGTATATGTGCCTCATTTGGCATCCACTTTGCATGTCTGCTGCTGGGCTTCCATCTGCTGAATCTCAATGTAATGTCACAAGATAAAAACTGAAGACTCCATGGCTTCAAAATGCATTTTTCTGCTGGCTGCCTGATGGCTGTCTGGGGACATAAAATTTAGAAAGCAATCCTTGCTGACTGACCTTATATGATATGTCTGTTTTAATTTTAACTCTGCAGAATGTCTATTTAATAATCAAAATAGGCAGTATATAACTTCAAAAGAGCTTTACAAATATAAAGATACAAAAGTGGGAGGACATAGTCCACCACCTTATCATAGAATCAGCTCGCATATACCTTGGAGTTAAACTTTGAATTATTTTTCCTTTTATCTATTGAATGTGTACCTGGAAAAATACAGTGTTAACTAAAATATAATTTCAGTTCTAGTATATGTTTATAACTGGATCACAGTACCTAATATTTTTCAGAATAAATAAATCCAGTAATTGAAAAAATACTCAATTGTATTTAATAAAAATTTCCCAAATTTATCTATAATATTAGTGTCTTTGATATTTTCTTAGCCATATTTAGTTATATCTCTCATTGAAAGAATTAGTAAATTAAATGTTTATCAATTATTCTGGTTAATTAATATGTCTTTCTTTTCATTCATATAATTTAAAAATATCTTCATGTTTCTTTCCCATATAATTATAAGCATTTTACTTTAATTCAGGTGTACTATAGAGTGTTTAAATGTATCTTTTTTGTGTATAAGATGTGGTAATAAATTCAATCATAGCTTGAAAAAAATTTTAAACCAAAGGACTTTTGAAGAATGGCAGTGTTTGTACTACTTAATCTTCTACAGGTAAATACAACATTATATCTCTGTCTTCAGAACTTGATTGTTACAGAGTTACAGGCTCTGTAATGCTATAATTATTTTCTAATTGAACAGCTGATCTGCTTCCCTAGTTGAGTGTGTGTATGTGTGTGTGTGCACGCTTATCAATGCTGATCATGCTTTCTCATTACTAGAAGAAAAAAAGAGAGAGAGATGCTTTTTGCTATAGTGGTCAACTTGCCCTAGGGTAACCCCCAATTAGTTCTGTCCTTGGGCAATTAACTCCCCTTGAGAGTAGGTCAAAACTGTGAATGTATCTAACCAATAGAATTTGGAAAGGCAAGGGAACGTTACTTCCACGAATTGTTGTTCAGTCACTAAGTCCTGTCCGACTCTTTGCAACCCAGCGAATTGCAGCATAACAGGCTTCTCTGTCCATCACTATCTCCTTGAGTTTCCTCAAACTCATGTCCACTGAGTTACTGATGCCATTTAAACATCTGATCCTCTGTCACCCCCTTCACCTCTTGCCCTCAATTTGTCCCAGCAAGTTGGGACAGCATCTTTTCCAATAAGTCAACTCTTCACATCAGGTGGCCAAAGTACTGGAGCTTTAGCTTCAGTATCCATCCTTCTAATGAATATTTAGGGTTGATTTCCTTTAGAATTTGACTGATTTGATCTCCTTGCTGTCCAAGAGACTCTCAAGAATCTTCTCCAGCACCATAGTTCAAAAGCGTCAATTCTTAGGCACTCAGCCTTCTTTATGGTTCAACTCTCACTCCCATGATTACCTTAAATTATAGAAGACTCTGTCTTCGTAGACTGACCTGAAAGAGATTCTCCTGCAAGAACTGAACAATAACAGTCTTGTTGTGAATTGATTGTGGAGGACAGCACCTAGCAAGGAGCATAAGACAGACTTTAGGGACTGAGAATAGCCCACATACAACAACTAGCCAAAAAAAAAAAGACTTCAGTCATACAGGCACAAGGAAAATATTTCTGTAAACAACTTCAGTGAGCTTGGCATTAGATTCTTCCCTAGTTAAGCCTTCAGATGAGAACATAGCCTGGCTGATACCTTGATTGCAGCCTTGTGAGAACATATGAAGAGGCTTCACCCACCTGTGCCTAGACCCTTGATCACATACACTCTCAGATAGCAAATTTGCATAGTTTTAAGTTACTGTGCTGTGTTTAGTTCAGTCATGTCCAACTCTTTGCGACCCCATGGACTGCCAGGCTCCTCTGTCCACGAGATTCTCCAGGCAAGAATACTGGAGTGGGTTGTCATGCCTTCCTCCAGGGGATCTTCCCAGACGGGGATTGAACCCAGGTCTCCCCCCTTGCAGGTGGATTCTTCACCAACTAAGCCACCAAGAAGGCCCAAATTGTGGCAATTTATTTCTGAGCAATAGAAGCCTAATACAGATTTATACACAATTCCCCAGAACTTGTATTTCAGTAAATAGCATGGTTTGTATAAGTTGACTGGAGCTACTGTAACAAACTACCACAAACCAGGTGGCTTAAACAGTGGAATTTATTGTCTCATAGTTCTAGAGGCTGAAAATCTGAGAGCAAGGTGGCTATGAGGGACAATCTGTTACATATGTCTCTCCAGTCATCTGGTGGGGTTTTTTTTAAGCAATCTTTGGCATCCTTGGTTTTTAGAAGCATCACCCCAGTCTCTGCCTTCATATTCATATGGTGTTTTCCCTGTATGCATGTCTGTGTTCAAACCTCCTTTTAATAAGAACCTTGTTCATATTGGATGGGGACTCATTTGACTCAGTGTAACATCATACTAATTATATCTCCAATGATCATATTTCTAAATAAGGTCACATTCTGTGGTACTAGGAGTTAGGACTTCAACATATAAATTTGGAGGGGACAAAATTCAACCCATAAGAGGTATTTAGCTTTTACTATAAAAGGAATTTATAAGAAAGGAAGAGAGCACTGCCATTTTAATTTAAGGTGTCATTTCTTCAAAATAATGAGCTCTTCTTTCATCCCTCACTTCATCTGTCATGGCTAGAAGAGAGTGGGGACCAAAAGCATTCACATATCCATTTCTTTTTAAATGTATTTCTTTGAACACAGTATTCACAGTGACAGGAGCCATGAAAATACACTACAGTAAGAAGTTATGATATCAGTTTCACTCATTAAAATACAGAACAAGTACTTGTATTGGCTTATATAATTTGGTGTCCCAAAATACACAGACTTTGAAGATTTGAAAATTTTATGAACTACCAATATTTCCTTAGCAGTAACTTATTTTCTATTATATTTTTAGGGCAGAAAGTATGAAAATGTATTTGATATCACCTAAGTTTGAAGACATCATCCACTTCCAAATGATTAAGATTTTAAATAGTTAGTGAAGAGAATCTTGTGGGCTATAGAAATAGTTGTTAGCCAACTCACCTGTCAGGTGTTCCTGTAAGCACTCTACATATATCACTTAATTATCTTTAAAGCAACCATAGGAAGAAGATATTAACATCTCCTTTTCCTAAGTGAGGGAACGGAGGAAAATTCTTAGAGGCCAGTATTACCTGCCATTACTTCATCACACAGGTAAATACCCATTATCAACAAACATGTCATGTCATTAAGAAATTTCTGGAGATGGCACTATTGAACTCACGGAGAAAACAGGAGCTGACAGGAGAACAGTGCTGGCCTTATCGTCTTCTTCATCTTTCCTCGGCCAGCATTCCAGAAACTCAAATTATCTTTCTGAAGTAGAACTGGGTAAATATTGGACCCAAAAAAGTTTTTAAGTGGTCAGCGTGAAACTAAAATGAAAGTCAGAAGCCTGCAATTGTATTTATAGGATCCTGACTCATATACTTTAAGAACATCTACACTGATATTCTGTTTTTCAATTTCACACTATTAGCTCCTTCTGTATTATTTTCTGTGTATCAAAAACTGTTGCTTGATCTGAGACTTGCACAGTTTTGGTTCTGTTTGAGGCCCTTGCCTTGAAACAAACTATGAGTTATAAGAGAGATTCATTTATGCTTCCAACCTGCAGAAATATCCACACATTATCAGAACTTAGTTACTTGGAAAGTGCTCCCACAATTCTGAACCTATAAGCCCATAATCAAATGATCAGATCTGTTTCCTTCATTGTCGCAGCATGACCTGATGAGTAGCAATCTTTGCCTCTCTATTTCCCAGCTTAGGCTGTGATTAATTTGATGGGTTTCAAAACCTGTTTTTTCTTTCCTCTGTGCCCTGACTGAATATTGGCACAATATGATTTCAGTAGGTTGCATTATTTCCATTTTATTTTACATACTTGAACTTCAGGCCATTTAGTCCCAACATGTAAATTTCTAGAGTATTAAATGTGTGTCCAAGTCTTTGCAACCCCATGGACAATAGCCGACCAGGAGCCTCTCTCCATGGAATTCTCCATGCAAGAATACTGGGGTGGGTTGTCTCTTCTTTCTTCAGGGAATCTTCTTGACCTGGGGATCAAACCCAGGTCTCCTGCATTGCAGGTGGATTCTTTACCATCAGAGCCACCAGGGGAGCCCCATATTAAATGTAAGTGAGCATTTTAAGCCAGAGCCCTAGCATTCTTTTTTGTAAGACTATATGCTGCTGCTGCTGCTAAGTCGCTTCAGTCGTGTCCAACTCTGTGCGACCCAGTGGATGGCAGCCCACCAGGTTCCCCTGTCCCTGGGATTCTCCAGGCAAGAACACTGGAGTGGGTTGCCATTTCCTTCTCTAATGCACGAAAGTGAAAAGTGAAAGTGAAGTCGCTCAGTCGTGTCCGACTCTTCGCGACCCCATGGACTGCAGCCCACCAGGCTCCTCCGTCTATGGGATTTTCCAGGCAAGAGTACTGGAGTGGGGTGCCATTGCCTTCTCCAGTAAGACTATATAAGTGTTTGTAAATTACCAAGAGGCATGTTAACACAAAGATAATACAAATAACAACATCAAATGGCATCAAAGGAAACTGAAGTAAGTCTTGGGTAATAAATAGTCCTTGCATTTGAATCTACCATATATCATATCATGTTAATTGTAATATCAATTTTGACCTCCAATCAGCAGAGATAAAAATGGGGTGATTTTCTATGTTTACATTTAAACTTAAAAGTTACATAAATTTTAATTGCCATTTATCCTGTATATCTTTTTGCCACTATATAAAGATTATTGATACTTTTGCAGTATCTATAGTCTATGAACAAAACCAATCTAGACCCGGTTTGCACTAGATAACATCTAACTGCTGTGTTCTCACAGCTTTAAAATTCATAGACCTTTAGGAGAAAACCCACTCCTTCCAGAATAGAATGGCTAAAATTGTAATGCCAGGAGTGAGTGAACGGAAAGGCTCATAATTCAGAATATTTCTATCAATGAAAGAAAATAATTTTGAATTCCTATTCCATAAACCATGTGTGATTTCAGTTCAGTAGCACTTAAGAGTATTCTTCTGAGAGCTAGGCACTAGATACACTCTTGCTTTAACATTTTTAAGGAAGTTCTGGTGATGACAGACACAGATTTGAAAGTAAAGCTATCTTGTCACCTTTTCCTTCTGCTTGCTCTCCCACTGCAATTTTTCCCTCTTGGAAAAAATTAAGCACTTAATCAGGTGTGTGTCTGTGTGTGTGTGTGAAATAATTAAAAGTCTTCAAAATATACAAATTATATATCTTTGTTTTTCTCATATATACCATTTTAAATACATTCTCTTTCTTGATTTGAGTCTTATTTAATACTTATCTTTTTGTATTTTCCTATATTTGTTAAGTATGTGAGCATTATTTTCTATTCTTTCTCTCTGTAATTTCTTTAAACATTTATATTTTATATAATTAGCAATATGGAAGAATCATAATGAGTGAAAATTTGTGATTTCAAAGATAAATGCTACCTAGTGATTTACTTTTTTTAAATGTATAGTAACTTAACAAACAGATGAGTTTATATATAATGTGATAAATTCACTTCAATTTTCATAACTTTAGATATCTCACTCAGATTGTACACTTGTTGCAAAGTAAGATGTTTCTATTTTGAATGTTTATTTTTGTGACCTTTTTGTAGCTGCAAAATTGTCATTTGAGTCTATTGCAGACAGCTGTAGTAAGCAGAAATGATACAATAACATTAAATGCAGATGCTCACATATTACAAAATGAGTGAATGACAATTGATGATGGAACAGTGAACATGATTAACTTAGTACAGAGACTGAAATACAAAGAATAATGGTGTTATCCTTCCATGTCACTCAAAACTGCACAATATATTGACTTCGATCATCCCACTACTAGCCATGTAAGCATTACAGTGTTTTTCCTACAGAATACACACAATATGATGCAATCAGCTCTTATGTTCTCAGAGACAATAGCTACACAGTCCCCATATTATGTTTTGTGTTGACAAAGAGCTATTCTTGTCTCTATCTTGAAATTTAAAATATTTCCCTTCTTCCTCAGACATTTTTAACTGTAAAAAAGGGTATGAAGAATACAGTAGCAAATATTAAAATGATTTACCTTTAGCATTAAAAACTGGCCCAAAGATATTCCTTTACTTTTTACATTGTCATTTAAATTCTTAATTATGTTTCTTATATCACAAGTGGAACTAGCAATTTGGAAGCATTATAAGTGTCAACAACAAGGCAATAACTTTTACAAGGAATATTGGGGTGTTTTATCTTTTTTCCATTAGAAAAAATAAGAAACTTAAAGTTTAAGGCTGTTTTTTAAGGATTGATACTTAGTGGGCCTATGACAATTATAACTATAAGCACCCTATCTTAAATTATTTACTTTTTTTTAGCAAGAAGATAGACCTTTTTAAGAAAAAGTCCGAAGAAATGGTCCTAAAGCCCACTAAAAAGTAATGTGTGACTTCCCCCTGCTGGCTTAGCAGAATAATAAAGACAAGAAAACCCATATGAGAATTTCTTAAATTCTTAAATAGTCAAGTTCTATTAATTTCAAGAATTTAGGAGACTTATCTTTTGGAAGTTATAAAGCATCTACCAGGGAGAGCAGCATTCATTTATGTATGGATGCACAAACTCAACAGCATTTATGCACATTTCCAGCTACTCACATTCACTTCCAATTAGATCCCAAAACACATTAACCCTTAATCCAAGACCATATACAACATGCACCCAGGCACATAACACACACGTGCATAGAATCTAGTCCAAATCCCTCTTTCCCCTAGTTTGGGTCTTGCTTTCAAAACCCTCTTTGGAATTCTACAGTCCTCTCATCCTCGCCAACATGGGCTGGTTTTCAGGTCCCATCTATTGCCTGCTGTCTGTTGGACCTTGTAACTGAGCATGTCCCTGGAACCTCATGTGCAGCCTGGCAATCATCGCCACTGAGAAACTAGTTTAGTATTAAATTTTATATTTCAAATTGCTTAATTATTGTTGCATCTTATTAAAATAAAAAATAACCCAATCTGATGAACCAAAAATAATAGATGCATATTTTATATTACTTTGAATAAAATTTGCATGTTAATCAACTAATTGCTAAATGCCAAGAAATAACTTTTCCTATAGCCTCTTTTCCCTCTTCCTTGCAGTAGGTATAAAATAAAAATGCCCCAGATTAGAAGTAGAAGATTTTGCATTATACCTAAGAAGAAACAGCCCTGAATACACCGCAGTTATTTGGGCCTAATTCTTTCTTAGTTCCTAAGCCAATTACTAAGAGGCTTTTTGAGCCCATAGCCATTAGCAAGACCCTGGTCTTTTTCTCCAGGACACTTCAGCAAGTGGATGATGGACAAGTGGACCATCCATTGCAATTGGTCATAAAACTGTCTTCAACATGTGTTATGTGAACATGTAGGAGGAGCCTTAACATAGTCTTGGGGAGTGAAAGCAACATTCCCAGAAAATATGACATCTCAGCTAAGATCTGAAGAAAAACCTAAGTAAGTTAAGAAATATTAGGGGCAAGATAGAAATGGAAGTGTGCTGCCTTCCTTTTCATTACATGTTTTGAGTTAATCAGATAGTTCCCGATAACAAGATGTGATCTCTCTTGTAGAATTCCTCAGAATAACATATTCATCAAATGACTGATCCTTTTCACTTTAAAACATTTCCTGAAATTGAAACTCTAACTTCACTGTTACTTAAATTAACACTCCCTCACTACTATTTTGCCATTTCCAAGGTTTTCTTTGAAAATGCTTTCAAATTATTTTCACCTTTAAAATGTCCCAAACACCAGAGACACTTGGTCTATAATATAAACAAATTGTCTAAAAATACTCAAATGTGTTTAATGAATAAAGAAAGCATTTTCCTTTATAGTCCAAAGTGCAAGAGAGCATTTGAAATCAGCGTAGCTCATAGAGCAATTCAGATGAAAAATATTCTGAATCTTACAGGTTACATAAGCAGAGTATTCAGGATATACTAGTTACTATGGTAACCTCACTTTTTAATTAGTAGAGTAAATAGTCTTACAAATCTTGAGGTAATGTATTGACAAGTTAAGGTTAACCATAGTAGAAGTAAATTACAATATAAATATTTCATTTTAACACAAATAAAAGAGAAAATTAGTGACCAGAATTTTTCAGAAGAAAGGTGCAAGCACTTGCATGAATATTTAACTGCCTCATTTAGAGTACAGATTTTTGAATCCATGATATTATAAATTTCACATATAAAGTAATATATCATTGAAAATTGCTTACAGGCATAAATTGAGACTCTTCCCATTTTTGGTCATCCAGATGCATACCTGTCCATGTTATCTTTCCATTTCAAAACTAAGTAAGTAAAAGAATTATAATGGGATTGATCCAGAACCCAAATTCAAAAAAATTCTATATGACAGTATAGCTTTTGATCCAATGATTGTTATTTTTCAACTTAAATGTCATGACTATATACTAGACTCTGTACTTAAAATTATACATCCCACCAGAACACTTACTAGAGTCATATGTAAACATACATGACTCTGAGAGATCAATCATTTGTCCTACATGCATGGGAACTAGTAAACCAAAAACTGAATATTTAGGTCAACAGTTGAATTGTTGGGTTTTTTTTCCCCCTCCAGCACTATGACATGCTTCTTTAGGACCTTTGTGTGTATATGTAAGTATGAATTTGAAATGTCTCCTGCACTCATATTTTCAAGAAAATCCTCTGTAATCAATAGTCCCCTCTTGCTGAATTGTTTTTCCTTCTACCTATCCACCTTCAAATAAGTTTTAGTTCCCATTTTTTCTCAGAAGTTTTCAAACATTTCCAGGATTTTATTTAATGTACTTGCAGTATCTTCTGGAGCAAAGGAAACAAGGCTGTGTTTAATACCCTTCTACAATAGCTCACCTTCTTCAAGCTTATGACAATTTCAGCGGAAATGCTAAATACAATAGACTATAGGGCCATTTACTGGCATTACTGCTTTTTACAATTACTATATGTAAAACGCACAATTATTCTAAAGGAAGTTAGGGAGGAGTACGTTCAGCAACCTCTTAAGGATGTCACACTCACACACACACACACACACATACACACACAAAGGTTTTTGGTCACTGAACTAGAAAAGAAAGATTCCAGGAATAAACGAATGGATCTAATTTAAGACCTCAGGAATCCTTACATTCTCTCAGCATATGAATTCTTCCTGGTGGACACAAGCTCTTGCTTTTTGACTCTGGATCTCTAACGGAGAATAAACAGAAAAGAAATGAAGCTTGGCTCGAAACAGATGTGTATTTAAGTCCAAGGTCCAAATCTAACCCATTTATTATCAGTTCTTTGCATGAACAAATCTATTAGCTGAACATTTAAATAATATTTAAACAGGTGAAAATAAAAGCCTAAGTCAGCAATACATTTATGTAACCAAAAGAAAAAGTAGAAAATGTTAGTGACCATTATATAACCACTACATATCCAACAGCATGCATAAGAGGTATTTCCAATTCCATTCAGAAAAATAACTATTTAAGGATTCAGGAGGTTAAATATTTTTGTCCAGTTTTGAATATTAGCTTTTGATAATTGTCTAAGATATAAGAACTCATGCAACTCCTGAGTACCTACTATATATTCTCATAACTGTCTTCCCTAGATCTTTAAAGATGGATTCATTTAGGCTTCCACTTACAGGGTTGGTTTCTGACTCATTACTCTTTCTGAAATACTTACTCCTTAGTATAAGCTACTATTTACTGAACGTTAGGTCTGTGCCAGGTGGTTTACATAAAGCTTCCCATTATTTGTCAGAGCAGCAAACAGCACTGCCATTTTTTATATCTGGGAAAATTGAGACCTAGAAATTTTCAGGTATTTGATTTACTGGGCCTAGCTATTAAATGTTGAAAGCTAGTTACAGATTAGGTCTTCTTGAGCTCAAATCCAAGGTCTACAGTCCTTAACCAAAAGTTCTTACGTTTTAGCATGCTTTGGAAGTCTTGTTAAAATGCATATTGATGAGGCCCACCCCTAAAGTCTCTAATTCAAAGCTTTTGCATTTCTAACAAGTTCTCAGATGAAATTGATGCTGTTGATCCTGGACTACACATTAAAAGCATTACAGTACACTAAATTCTCCTGAAATCCCTCTTACACACGGACACATGCACACACACACACCATTGTAGAACAGTTGTTCTCAATACCAACTATACTTTGAATCACCTGGAGAAGATTACCAAAACAAGAACAAATACCCATACTTGGATACCATACCAGACATATAAGCTATTTTTTATAGCTTATAGACATAAGCTATTTTTATTTAGGAGATTCTAATGGACATCTCCTATTCGTGGATCACAACCTTGTGGCAAAGGGACTTGTGTAACTCAGTGAAGCTATGAATGATGGTGCAGGGCCAGTCAAGATGGAAAGGTCAAAGTGAAATTTTGACAAAATGTGGTCCACTGGAGGAGGAAATGGCAAACCATTCCAGTATTCTTGCCTGAAAGCCCTGGAGAGCTCCAGTATTCTTGCTTGGAGAAAAGGAAAAATATACTCAACTGAATGCAGAGTTCTGGAGAATAGCAACGAGAGATAAGAAGGCTTTCTTAAATGAGTAATGCAAAGAAATAAAGGAAAACAAAATGAAATGGGAAAGACTCAAGATCTCTTCAAGAAAATTGGAGACATGTATACCTGTGGTGGATTCATTTTGATGTTTGGCAAAACTAATACAATTATATAAAGTTTAAAAATAAAATAAAAAAAGAAAGAAAATTGGAGATATCAAGCGAACATTTCAAGCAAGGATGGGTGAAATAAAGGACAGAAACTTCAAGAAGCTAACAGAAGCAGAAGAGATTAATAAGAGGTGGCAAGACTACACAGAAGAACTATACAAAAAAGGTCTTAATGACCCAGACAACCACAATGGTGTGATCACTCACCTAGAGCCAGACATCCTGGAGTCTGAAGTCAAGTAGGCTTTAGGAAGCATTACTACAAACAACAAAGTGGAGGTGATGGAATTCCAGTTGAGCTATTTCAAATCCTAAAAGATGACGCTGTGAAAGTGCTGCGCTCAATACACCAGCAAATTTGGAAAACTCAGCAGCAGCCACAGGACTGAAAAAGACCAATTTTCATTCCAATCCCAAAGAAGAGCAATGCCAAAGAATGTTCAAACTACCATTTAGCATTCTAGCAAGGTTATGCTCAAAATTCTTCAAGCGAGGTTTAGTAGTATGTCAACCAGGAACTTTCAGATGTACCCATATCCAGTTTGGCTTTGAGGAGGCAGGGGAATGGAAGGAACCAGGGAACAAATTGCAAACACCTTTTGGGTCATGGAGAAAGGGAGGAAATTCCAGAAAAACATATACTTCTGCTTCATTGACTATGCTAAAGCCTTTGACTGTATAGTGAAGTGAAGTCATTCAGTCATGTCCAACTCTTTGCGACCCCATGGACTGTAGCCTACCACGCTTATCTGTCCACGGGATTCTCCAGGCAAGAATATTGGAGTGGGTTACCATTTCCTTCTCCAGGGATCTTCCCGACCCAGGAATCGAACCCCGGTCTCCGGCATTGCAGGCAGATGCTTTAACCTCTGAGCCACCAGGGAAGCCCTTTGACTGTATAGATAATAGCAAAATTGAAAAATTCTTAAGAGATGGGAGTACCAGACCAACTCACCTATCTCCTGAGAAACCTGGATGCTAGTCAAGAAGCAATAATTAGAAACAGACATGGAGAAGTGGACTGGCTCAAAATTGGGAAAGCTGTATATAGTAAGCTGTATATTGTTACCCTGCTTTTAGAACTTCTATGCAGAGTAATCCTGATTCCAGCTTGTGCTTCCTCCAGCCCAGCATTTCTCATGATGCAGTCTGCATATAAGTTAAATAAGCAGGGTGACAATGTACAGCCTTGAAGTACTCCTTTTCCTATTTGGAACCAGTCTGTTGTTCCATGTCCAGTTCTCACTGTTGCTTCCTGACCTGCATACAGGTTTCTCAAAAGGCAGGTCAGGTGGTCTGGTTTTCCCATCTCTTGAACAATTTTCCACAGTTTATTGTGATCCACACAGTCAAAGGCTTTGGCATAGTCAATAAAGCAGAAATAGATGTTTTTCTGGAACTCTCTTGCTTTTCCATGATCCAGAGAATGTTGGCAATTTGATCTCTGATTCCTCTGCCTTTTCTAAAACCAGCTTGAATATCTGGAAGTTCATGGTTCATGTATTGCTGAAGCCTGGCTTGAAGAATTTTGAGCATTACTTAGCTAGTGTGTGAGATGAGTGCAATTGTGCAGTAGTTTGAGCATTTTTTGGCACTGTCTTTCTTTGGGATTGGAATGGAAACTGACCTTTTCCAGTCCTGTGGCCACTGCTGAGTTTTCAAAATTTGCTGGCATATTGAGTGCAGCATTTTCACAGCATCATCTTTCAGGATTTGAAAGAGCTCAACTGGAATTCCATCACCTCCACTAGCTTTGTTCGTAGTGATGTTTTCTAAGTCCCACTTGACTTCACATTCCAGGATGTCTGGCTCTAGGTCAGTGATCACACCATCATGATTATCTGGGTCATGAAGACCTTTTTTGTACAGTTCTTCTGTGTATTCTTGTCACCTCTTCCTAATGTCTTCTGCTGCTGTTAGGTCCCTACCATTTCTGTCCTTTATTGAGCCCATCTTTGCATGAAATATTCCCTTGGTATCTCTAATTTTCTTGAAGAGATCTCTAGTCTTTCCCATTCTATTGTTTTCCTCTATTTCTTTGCATTGGTCGCTGAAGAAGGCTTTCTTATCTCTCCTTGCTATTCTCTGGAACTCTGCATTCAAATGGACATATCTTTCCTTTTCTCCTTTGTTTCGCTTCCCTTCTTTTCACGGCTATTTGTAAGGCCTCCTCAGATAGCCATTTTGCTTTTTTGCATTTCTTTTTCTTGAGGATGGTCTTGATACCTGTCTCCTGTACGATGTCACGAACCTTCGTCCATAGTTCGTCAGGCACTCTATCAGATCTAGTCCCTGAAATCTCTTTCTCACACCCACTGTATTGTCATAAGAGATTTGATTTAGGTTATACCTGAATGGTCTAGTGGTTTTCTCCACTTTGTTCAATTTCAATCTGAATTTGGCAATAAGGAGTTAACAATCTGAGCCAGTCAGCTCCCAGTCTTGTTTTTGCTGACTGTATAGAGCTTCTCCATCTTTGGCTGCAAAGATGGAGTCACTGGTAAGGCAGTTAAAACCTTACAGGACACTAAATTCTACACCTCCCCCTGCCCAAAACATAGAGTCCCTCTCTTGACTAGTGTTCTACCTCCCCACATCGACCACTAGTATCAACAGCTCTGGGAATTAAAACTTGGAATATTGCACTCACTGGAATCTGTGTCCGGAGAGTCAATGCCAGCCCCCTGGGTCTGCTTAAGCTAGTTATGCTAGCCTCTGCTACACTATAAGTACAAAGAGTTGTCTAAATTCTGACTCATTTTTCTTCATCACTCCTGGGTTTCCAGCATCTTAGCTAATGATAGTAATTGTCCTTTTCCTCATTAAATAGTGGATTGACAATTCTCTAGGCTGGAATTACGTAGAATGCCTGCGTGCGTGCTAAGTCGTTTCAGTCTTGTTGGACTCTTTGTGACCCTCTTGACTATAGCCTGTCAGGCTCCTCTATCTGTGGGATTCTCCAGGCAAGAATGCTGGAGTGGGTTGCCATGCCCTCCTCAAGGGGATCTTCCAATCCAAGGACCAAACCAAGTTCTCTTATATCTCCTGCATTGACAGGTGGGTTCTTTACCATTAGCACTATCTGGAAAGCCCCTACATATCATGCTGGCAGACAGAACCAAGTTTTTCAGGTATTTAAATAAGTAAAATGTTCCAAACCCTAAATAAACTAAGTCATTTAAGCATCATTCATCAAATGCCTGCTATATGCCAAATATTCTTCCAGTCTGTGTGTTGAAGGGAGAAAAATTAAGAAAACAGACAAAAAGAAAATTCTTTCTCCCATAGAGCTTAAACTTTAGCAGAGGAATACAGATGATTTATATCTAAAATATGTAAAATTTACAGACTATAGTAAGTACTATACTGAGAAAAAAAATAAAGATAGGGAGAACAAGAAAGAAGGCATGATTGCTAATTTTTTTTTTTTTTTTCCCTACAGGATTTTCAAGGAAGTTCTCACTGATAAATTAACACTTGAGTTAAGATCAGAAAGAAATGCAGAACAAGCCACAAGGCTTTTGGAGCTGGAGAACATTCCAAGTAAAGCAAAGAGCATGTTTGGCCTAAAGGAGAAGCAAGTTTGGCAATGAGACCAGCTTTTATTGAACAAGAGGAGGTGTAGTAAAAAACAGTGTAATAAAGTGAGAGAGAAGGTTCAGTTTCAGATTGCAGAGCCTTCTAGAAGCAATTTTAACCATGTTGGCTTTTAGTCTGACATGGGAGAACTCAGTCAGAAAGACGATGTGATCTGAACATCGTTAACAGAATCATGCTTACCATTGTACGGAGAATAGTTTACAGGAAGTCAAGCAGGGAAGCTGGGAGGTCAGTTAGGAAGTCTTATCAATAATCCAAACAAGAGGTTACACTGATTTAGACAGTAGTAATGAAATTGATTTTTTTTTTAAGTGCTCAACTTTTGAATATATGTTGAAGCTGGAGACAACAGAATTTTCTCCTAAATTAAACATGTGGTTTATAGGGCAAGGAGTAAACGATGACTCCAAGATTTGGGGCCTGAGCACCTGGAAAGATGGAACTGCCATTTATTAAAATGGGAAAGACTTGCAGAAAAACAGGTTTAAGGGAGAAAAATCAGGCTTTGAAGTTGGATCGATTAAACAAAGATGCCAGTTAGGTTACAAAGTAAAAGCTATTGGCTAAATGAGATGGTGTTCAAGGAGCAGGTCCCAAGGAATATATGTAAATGTGGATGTCTCTTTGTAGGATGCTAGATGAGATCATCTAGAGAGCGGTGATGGAAAAAGGACTGAGCCCTGAGTCACTCCAACAGTTGAGAAAGGAAGAAGAATAAAGGTTTATGTTGTCCTAGACGCCAAGAAATGTTTTCAGGAGGAGGAAGTAGTGGATGGCATCGAACGCTACTGATCTATAGAGTGTTGATCACTGGACTTGGCATCCCGGGTCACTGGAGTCCCTGACAAGTAGTCATGTCAGAGAAATGGAGGCAAAAACCCAAGTTGTAGTGGATTTACACATTTTATATAAGGTGAATGTGTGCTTGTGCATCTTTGCAACTCCATGGACTGTAGCCGATCAGGCAACAAAACTGGAGTGGCTTGTCATTTACTCCAGAAGATTTTCTTGACCCAGGGGTCGAACCTGCACATGTATCGAACCTGTGTCTCTTGCATCCCCTGCATTGGCAGGTGGGGGAAGCCCCATAAGGTGCATAAACATTCCCAATTTTCTTTTAAACTGAACATTTTCTAAGTAGGTCAGACATTGTTAGGCATTGATATTACACAGATAAACAAAATCCCTCAAAGAGATCATAATCTAGAGAAAAGCATTTATAAGTAAACAGTTTTAAACCTCTTCATTAAATATGAAAATGGGGGGAGGGTAATACAGTGTTATAGGAATGATGACAAGTGAACACTCAGCTCTTTGCTTTCTACTTTTCATCTTCATGAAAAGGATTTTTCTTTAAAAGTGCCATTTCTGTAGGTGACATAAGGATAGCGTAAGCCACTAAGAAGCAGTAAGCACGGCATATAGTAATCAAATTCAGAATGGCTTCCGATTCAACACAAAGTGTATATCCTCTTCTTATCAACAAATTAAGGTTATAGAGCTTAGGAAATGTTTGCATATTACATCTCACCAGTGTTGAGCTCAAAATAAAACATAATCTTCTTGGTTATATCTAGTGCCAAACCTAAACCCACTGACAGAAAATAGATCTGACTCTGGGCAGACTTTGTCAACCAACCCCCTCCTCTTGATTGTTTGTTTTCCTCTCAGCAAACAGAGCTCTCCCTTTCAGCCCTTAAGAGGTTTTGATACTTAAGTGGAATCAGTGACTGGGATTTTCTTTCAAGTAAGTATCGCCTCCAGCAAGGGCATCCCTCAGAATGGCTCAGATCCTCCCTCTGTAGGAATTCCTCACTTTTCAACTCTCTAGTTGTCTTTCCTGATAGGGGGCCAAGGGGAGGTTAATTGGTAATTTCTCTTTGAATATGAAGCCTATTTAGCTAATTACTTGGTTTTTTTGATGTTATTTTTAGAAGACTGGTTTTGAGAAATTTTCTTAGAAGTTCTTTTCTTTCCATCTATTTTCAGATGTATTTTTAAGCTTAAAGGCAAATAAAATAAATGTGATTTGATTTCAAATATTATAATTAAGTGGATAAGCCCATAAGTGGGTAAAAATTAGACCCTCATTTTATAGAGGGAAGTTAAATAACTCTTTATAAATTTTATTAAAAGGTTTGTGACTGAGAAATAGGAAACAGATTATAAAAATCAGATGTAAAAATTCTAAACTGTGTACCAAACAGAAGTTGAAGTGAACTGAATTAAATGTCACTTTCTCACAGTCATCTTCCCTGATCACACCTTCCACAATATGTCACCTCCTGTTATTCTATAGTGAGCATACTGATTCTTTTCCACATAACCTAGATTATAACATGAAATTATTGGGGGCTTGCTGAACTTGTTCATTATTTATTTCCCCCAATAGAATGCAAGCTTGAGCATACTGATTCTTTTCCACATAACCTAGGTTATAACATGAAATTATTGGGGGCTTGCTGAACTTGTTCATTATTTATTTCCCCCAATAGAATGCAAGCTCCATGAAATCAGGAATGATGTCTTTCTTATGCTTGTAACTTAAACACTTTCCCCTATATACTTGAACGATGTTAAGAATTTAATAAATATATGTTGAGCAAATGAAAGAATAAATGAATCAATCAATCAACCAAACAAATGTACAACTCTCAGGTTAGAATTGTACAACCTCCTAAAACAGTGGCTTTCATTTTACTGACATGACACACCATAAGATATAAATTTTACATTGTTATAATTTATTACTTTGTTTCAATTATTCTCATAAACTATTTTTAATTGGGATTTGGGAAGACTTTTTTAGTATTTCCTCAATTTTTCTTTCTATAGAAGAGTTGAATTTGTTTAAATGATTTGTTAAAATTTGTAACAAATGTTACATTCATTATATAATGATTTATATATTTTTACTTTTTAATTTTAGTTCATGTTTATCATTTATTTTACATCACTGTTGCTTATTTTTGCCGATTTGATCAAGTTGCTACATATTATTTCTTTTCCTCTTGGGAATGTGGAATTTCTAGAATACTTTTCCTTCCATAAAGCCCTAGTGGTTCAGCTGGTATAGAACCCACCTGCCAATGCAGGAGACATAAGAGATGTGGGTTCAATCCTGGAGAAGGAAATGGAAACCTGGTCCAATATTCTTGCCTGGAAAATCCCAGGGACAGAGGAGCTTGGTGGGCAACAGTCCATGGGGTCACAAAGAGTCAGACCCATCTGAGGGCACATGCATGCATGAATGGCTCACATCATTCCTTCTGCTGTCACAGCCAGATATCATTTCTTCTGATATTTAAAAATAGAAAAAATGATTTTCCTCACCAAGATGCACTGTATTCTTTTCCAAAACATCCCATTTTCATTTCCTACATTCACAGTACTTTTCATGTGAAAGTTTTATGATACTACGCTTCTCCCATTTTCTCCTTCACCCCTAGATGAGAGACACTTGAAATAATGTACCAGCCTTCCGCTGCTGCTACTCCTGCTGCTAAGTCACTTCAGTTGTGTCTGACTCTGTGTGACCCCATGGACTGCAGCCCACCAGGCTCCTCCATCCATGGGATTTTCCAGGCAAGAGTACTGGAGTGGGGTGCCATTGCCTTCTCCCCCTACCTTACACCAACTCTTAGCTGAGATATTCTAAAACTTAAAGTACCAAGTATTACCAGAATTCCCTGTGTTATATGTCTCTCCTATCTTAATTATACTAAATTAGCAGTGCATCACACATAGACTGTGATTAAGTTCATCTATTTAAGCAACAATTACCCTACAGCATTTTTTACCAATTCTATTCAATTTCATTTACTCTAAATTCTGGCCAAACATCCTAAACTGATCAATGACTTAGAAAAGGATATTCCCTTCGCTATAGAACCCTGCCTCACGCTAAAGAGGAATTTGCCCTATGCATCCACTCACATCAAGAAGTCTGATAAAAATATTGGGTTCAGCATCATACTTCATTTCTTCTAGGACTGTTGGGAACACCTACCAAGACCTCTCTTTAGCTTGGTCCCATAACTGAACCCCGAGTTTATGCCAGAAGGTAGGATGGCTCAGTGGTAAAGAATCCTCTTGAAATGCAGGATACACAGGCGGGAGACACGAGTTCAGTCCTTCGGTCATGAAGATGCTCTGGAGAAGGAAATAGCAACCCACTCCAATATTCTTGCCTAGGAAATCCCACAGACAGAGGAGCCTAGTGGGCTACACAGTTCATGGGGTTGCAGATGAGTCGGGCATGACTTAGAGACTAAACAGCAACTCAGTATGCTCATTTCTAACATAGACCTCAAAACCCAGCTTCCACCTTCCAACTGGGCTTCATGTTTACCTTGCACTTTGGGCTCAGCACCACACACCAACTTTCCCATCCTCTAGCCATTCAACTTTACAGCACAGCTGCCAGCCCTCACTTCCAAGTTTACCCTGTTCCGCATTCATCTATGATCTGCCACAGACTCTCGATAATATTCTAAGGAAGTCTTAAAACACAAAGACTTCTAGTTTGATAAATGCAGCCATATAGTTTGAATAAAATTGGGAAAGTTAGTAAATTTAGAGACCATATCAAAATTAACCTTTAAATCCTGCCTGTTTTCAGTGGTTAAGAGAATATGTACAATATCCAAACTGGCTTTAACAATCATTCAATAAGACACCATCTTAAACTATATAGAAATAACCTAGCAGCTTTTACGTTTTTCAGCAAAAAGTATGCAAATTAGCAGAGTCTTGTGTGCATATTCATCTCTAAATCAATAGCCATTTCTGTTCTCTTTAAAAAAAAAATGTGGTGGCTCTGAAAAATTACTGACAATTAGGATCTTAGATAATGGTTCTCAACTTTGCCTGCATAATAAATTCAGCCCAGACTTTTAAATAATAATTAAATAATAATGCTTGGAAGTATAACCCCACTTACATAGTTTTGAAAGCTCCCATATAGTATGCAGCTAAGTATCAGAATCCTTGCTCTATGTAACAAAATCAAAGATACTCAAAAAAATGGAGGATGGCCAGTGTTGAGAGAGAGGGCAGGAGGAAAATAAAATAAAAATTAATAAAAATCACTCTGAGTTAGGAAAAAGGTGATTACTCAAAGTAGCCTCCAGGCCTAGCTCATAAGTTTTATTTAAATTCCTAGACACAGGAAACTACTTACAAGAGGAACTCTTTGAGGACCATTGCCTAATATTACTTAGCAGTTACACTGGAGGGGGAGTTGATTGAAAAAACAAGAGCATCTTCTTGTGCTTTTTTAAAGAGTGGCATGGGTTGCCCCAGTGAAGAGACCAGAACAAAAGCAGTTAAATAGACTTTCTCCATAGTCAGGCTGAGAAACATGTGGGAGGTCCCTCCCTTACACAGACCCCTGTGATGCTGGGAGTTGCTAGGATTATAAAGGTCCAGGTGATAAAGAGAACTCAAGCTGCAATCATGAAGCATTTCTAGGTAAGCACATCCAGTAAAGACCCTAAAAAGATGTGAGAAGAAAGGGACCTGATTCATTTTAATTTACTCTCTCATCATAAATAAAATTTCATTTTCATAACTAATTTTGTATTTTTAATTTTGTACTCTCTCCCTCAAAGAAGGTCCTTCAAACTGATTAAGCTTCGTGCCCCACAACACTTGGATCCAGGCTTGCCCACAGTTGACATTATCTGCTAAATAAAAATTATACAAGAAAGCACAAATTTGAATCCAGGTTGCTTTCTTCCCACATATTCTTTATGAAAAGAAAATGTAGAAATGTGCAATCAGTTAATGAAAGAATCAATAACACTGAAACAGTTTCTTATAGGACTCAAGGGGATAAGGCAGCTTTCTTCATGCTCCAGTCAACTCTTTTTATTCAGGAAAATAGTTGGCGTTTGGGTAATACTGAGGTTTACAAACAGTACTTTGGATTCTGGAAGACATTTCTCTTGTGACTGTTTATGCTGTTGGGAAGCCACTAAATATCTTGGAATATTTATTAGTAATTTCAAATTTTGCAGCATTAGTTTTCAGACACCTACTTATACCTAAACAGTGCATCCGAAATTACAAGGCACCACCAGTACTCTTGCCTGGAAAATCCCATGGATGGAGGGGCCTGGTGGGCTGCAGTCCATGGGGTCGCTAGGAGTCGGACACGACTGAGCTTTTGGCTTCACTTTCACTTTTCAATTTCATGCATTGGAGAAGGAAATGGCAACCCACTCCAGTGTTCTTGCCTGGAGAATCCCAGGGATGGGGGAGCCTGGTGGGCTGCCGTCTATGGGGTTGCACAGAGTCAGACATGACTGAAGCAACTTAGCAGCAGCAGTAGCAACATCACACATTATCTGGTACAAATCTCATATGAACCCATGAGGCGAGCATCTCAAGCATTTTTGTCAGGCCTCTCCTGGAGGCTGTTGATGAAGTGGATCTTTAAAGAGAAGAAATGTATTGTCCACAGTTGCTCATAGGATACAACACAAATT
Organism: Bos indicus; assembly: GCF_029378745.1. Taxonomy (NCBI): domain Eukaryota; kingdom Metazoa; phylum Chordata; class Mammalia; order Artiodactyla; family Bovidae; genus Bos; species Bos indicus. Next base: position 30,294,259 of record NC_091760.1, on the reverse strand, counting down.
GATACCTGGGAACTCTAATAGCAGCATTCCTCCCACACAGCCTCTCGTTTTCTCCCATTTTCCTGTTACTCTCCACTGCCTTCTTCAAACCTACCTCCAATACCTTAGACCTGTAACAGCAATTCAAAAAGGACATGCTGAACAACCTTAATATATGGAAAGGCAGTCATTTGATTCACAGAGTGTTGGTGGGTATAAGGGGAAGCAAACAAAAAATTAATAGTTGAGGCAAGCCAGGGACCATGATATGGAAAACCTCATAGGTGCTAGCAAACTTCCCATTAAAATTCCAATATTATTTATTCTATGCAGCCCTTTGCCAAAAAAAAAAAAAAAGTCCAGTTCTTTATTCTTTAAAAAGCCAAGCTATGTATGTTATATGCTTTAAAAAATTTTCCTAGAAACCACAAAATGTCCATGGAAATCAGAATGCGGTTTTTCATGAACTTGCGACTTAAGTACAGTTCTTCTTATCAATTTAAATGTTTTCTGGTAAGACTTGTGTAACTAAAACACCTTCCTCACTCTCAGACTGCCTTGTTTTTACTTTATAATACCAACTCACATTTTGTCTCAATGAGGAAAATGATTTATCTCTTGCCCAGCCATGATAAGCAAAAGATTTAGAGATGAAGTAACCTGTTTTGAATGTTATAAAATTCTGGATTTTTTAATTAAAAAAAAGAAGAAAAAAATCAACATGTGACACACTTTGTAGGTTGATACCAATGTCAATGTCACACTAAAAGAGCAATATTTTCTGTTTTTCAATTTTCAAAATATGTAATCCTTAACTATTTCATTCTGTACTGTGATTGCTTAGAATAAAAACATTTCCTTTAAAGTTTTTATTCATTTTACCATTCTGAAAAGCCTCTTGAATTTTAAAGATGACCTCAAATTTCTGTAATATATGTTGTTTCTAATGTAAAAGTGCAGCTAAAATTTTTATAATTTAATAATTAATATGATATACAGAATGTGCTATTTTTTTAGCTTAAAAATATCAAATACGTCTGCTGCTGCTAAGACGCTTCAGTCGTGTCCGACTCTGTGCGACCCCATAGATGGCAGCCCATCAGGCTCCCCGTCCCTGGAATTCTCCAGGCAAGAACACTGGAGTGGGTTGTCATTTCCTTCTCCAATGAATCAAAGTGAAAAATGAAAGTGAAGTCGCTCAGTCGCTCAGTCCGACTCTGTGTGACCCCATGGACTGCAGCCTACCAGGCTCCTCCATCTATGGGATTTTCCAGGCAAGAGTACTGGAGTGGGGTGCCATCGCCTTCTTCGTCAAATACGTCTACCTAGAGACAAATGTTAAGAAATGTGATTGCACTGAAACAGAAAATCTTTATCACAAAAGTGTTGTGTTTTAATAAAAGCATAAGTCTGGTAAAGATTTTCTCAGTAATAAAGCCCAGAGTATTTTCCCTATGTTTTATTGTTGTTTTTTTTTTAATGAGAATGATTATTAATTTTATCTTTTAAAAATGTTCTTTTTGAGAAAGGTAAAAAGAATATAGTAAGATACACAAGAATCAGAACATGATGGATATTGTGCCTACAAATCATAGATGACCAAAAAGTTTGTATCTTCAGAGGAGAACAACTTAAAAATCCTTCTCCTGTATGTGCTTTAATTCCAAAAGTGAATTGCTTATTTAAAAGGTTATGTCTTGATTATTAGCCATTATGGTGAACAATAAATGAAACTGTACCTGGGTTTCTAAATATATTAGAGTCTTACACCTTACAATTCACAGGAGGAGACAAAGATCAGCCATCACTTTAATACACTATGTTCATGATTAAGACATAAGGCTTTGTTTAAACAAAATTAGATCGTGGAATTCAATTACAAACAGAAGGATAAGTCATTCACTTACTAATTGGTCCTTCCTCTCTCTGGCACAGGACCATTGGCCTTTAGGCAAAGCTTATACATCTATTAAACAAGATTTGAATTATCGTCATTAGGATCTAGAGAGATTATCTAGCCCCAGCTCTGGCTGTCTTATATGATACAACTAAAAACAAGATTTACAAATGAGGTTTAAATACTTGAATAAACACAATGATCATATGCCTGTAATAAATACAGTAGTATCAGCATGAATTAAAGTATAGAGAACAAAGAAGTGTTAACATAATCGGCCATGAAGCAAAACACACGAATCTGAAGTCCTTAGTGTAATCCAAAAGAGGCAACACTGAAAGTAAATCATCCAAAACTCACGACTTGAGAATAACAGTGAAATTTTAAAGTAACTATGCTTTTCAAAATAAGTCATAAACTTTAAAAGGACTAAATTTGTACTCAAAGTTCCTAAGTAACTTTATTCAGTGTAGCCAAATATTGGAAAAACCCAAAGGTCCAGTTACTTGTGAGTGTGTAAATCAAGTATTGTATATTTTTATAGTACTATTCAGTAATAAAAAGAAACAAAGTACTGATGTATAGAGCCACACAGATAAGTATTTAAAGCATCTTGTTGATTGAAAGAAGTCAGACATAAAAACTACATACTGTATAATTCCATTTATATGAAATTCTAGAAATGGAAAAATTATAGAGAAAAGTATAACAGTGCTTGTCATAGGTGAGAGATTAAAAAGATGATTGAGTGCTAAGGGGCAAAAGTTAAATTTTTGAGACAGCAAAAATATTTCATATATGATATATGGCTACATATATATTTCAATATAGACACTTAAAATTGGTAAATTTGTTAAAGTGCTGCACTCAATATGCCAGCAAATTTGGAAAACTCAGCAGTGGCTATAGGACTGGAAAAGATCAGTTTTCACTCCAATCCCAAAGAAAGCCAATGCCAAAAATTCTTCAAACTACCACACAATTGTGCTCATTACATGCTAGTAAGGTAATGCTCAAAATCCTTCAAGCAAGCCTTCAACAGTAGGTGAATTAAGAACTTCCAGATATACAAGCTGGATCTCGACAAGGCAGAGGAACTAGAGATCAAATTGCCAATGTCAGTTGGATCATAGAAAAACAGCAGAATTTAAAAAAAAAAAAAAAAGGATCTACTTCTTTTTGGCTCAGATGGTAAAGAATCTGCCTGCAATGCAGGATACCTGGGTTCAATTCCTAGGTCAGGAAACAGTTATTACCTAACTCCAGTATTCTTATCTGGAGAATCCCATGGAGAGGGGAGCCTGGCAGATTGCAAAGAATCAGACACAACTGAGCGACTAACACTGATTCAATGACTACACTAAAGCCTTTAACTGTGTGGATCACCAAAACTGGAAAGTTCTTAAAGAGATGGACATACCAGACCATCTTACTTGTCTCCTGAGAAACCTGCATGGAGGACAAGAAGCAACAGCCATGGAACAATGGATAGGTTCAAAATTGGGAAAGGAGTGAATCAAGGCTATATATTGTCACTCTGCTTATTTAACATATACACAGAGCACAGCATGTGAAATGCCAGGCTGGAAGACTCACAAGGCGGAAACAAGATGGCTAGGAGAAATATCAACAACCTCAGATATGTAGATGATACCATTCTAATGGCAAAAAGTAAAGAGGAATTAAAGAACTTTTTGATGAGCATGAAAGAGGAAAGTGAAAAAGTTGACTTAAAACTCAACATTCAAAAAATTAAGATTATGGCATCTGGCCCCATTAATTCAAGGCAAATAGATGGGGGAAAAGTAGCAGTCGTGACAGATTTTCTTTTCTTGGGCTCCAAAATCACTGGAGATGGTGACTGAAGCCATGAAATTAAAAGATAGTTACTCCTTGGAAGATAAAGCTATTAAAAAATTAAACCGCATATTAAAAAGCAGAAACATCACTTCGCCAACAAAGGTCCATATAGTCAAAGCTATGGTTTTTCCAGTAGTCATGTATAAATGTGACAGTTGGACCATAAAGAGGGCTGAGCGCCAAAGAATTGATGCTTTCAAATTGTGAATTTGGAGAAGACTCTTAAGAGTCCCTTGGACTACAAGTAGATCAAACCAGTCAATCTTAAAGGAAATCAAACTGACTATTCATTGGAAGGACTGATGCTGAAGCTCCAATACTTTGGCCACCTGATGAAAAGAGCTGACTCTTTGGAAAGGACCCTGATGCTGGGAAAGACTGAGGACAGGAAGAGAAGGGCGTGACAGAGGATGAGATGGTTGGATGGATTCACCAACTACATGGACATAAGTGTGAGCAAACTCTGGGAGATAGTGAAGGAGAGGGAGGTCTGGCATGCTGCAGTTCATGGGGTCGCAAAGAGTTGGACACGACAGTGACTGAACAACAACAACAACTGTAAGGAAATTATGCTTCAATAAAGTTTACTTTTTAAGAAAAAAAAATACTAGTAACTGTTGTGACTGATGAAAAAAAAAAGGGAGAGGGAGAATGATACTACTTCATATTCATCTTTACTATTCATTATCACTGGAGTTACAGAAACATTCTACCACGGCAAAGATCACATATTTAAATATAGGTGAATTGTTTTCAACTATTAAAACCAAACACAAACAAACTATTGTAATCTGTTTCCAGAAATTATGCCCAGAACTTATTCAAATTTTATCAGTGATAAAAAAGTATTCTCAAACTGTACAGTAATTAAAAGCACAGATTCTGAGGTGACATAGGCTGGATTGCCTGATATAACACTTTAGGGTTTTATGTCCTTGATCAGATCAGTGATATTTCTATGTCACAGATTCCTAATTTCTAAAACAGGAGTGGTAATTAGCATCTACTTCATAGAGTTGCAGCTGGATTAATAAAAATGTTCCTGACATGTAAGTTCATAATATTAATAAATATGAAGTATAGTACTACTACTACTGTCAGCAATGCTGCTACTACTACTATTCCCGCTGTTGCAATCATGAGACGTCTATTAAACTGTGAATAGTTCTGAGAGTAGACCAGTGATGTCTTCCTATTTAGCTCAATAATTTAAAAATTCCTTTATAAAGTGCAAATGTCAATAATTTCCTTTTTCAGAACTTTTTTCAGACCATTTCTGTAATGGATATCCAATTGATAATTTGCAACCTGTTCTCCTACTAAGTGAGGTGAAAGTCATTCAGTCATGTCCGATTCTTTGCAACCCCATGGATTGTAGCCTGCCGGGCTCCTCTGTCCATGTGATTTTCCAGGCAAGAATACTGGAGTTGATTGCTGTTCCCTTTCTCCAAGGGATCTTTACAACCCATGGATTGAACTCAGGTCTCCTGCATTGCAGGCAAATTCTTGACTGAGCCACAAGGGAGGCGTTTGGGGATTGGTTATTCAGAGAGCTAAAAACTAAAAGGCAAAGCAACCTCCATGGCTGTAGGTATTACTATTCACGTAAACGTGACATTGAAATTTGTCTTTCTTTTTTCCTAAGATTTTTAAAGTCTAGGTGAAGAAATCCATCATGTTTTTCAAGTGCTCAATTAAAGATACAGCTCTTACCTTGGGGTCAACCTATCAGACTCCTGAGGTTAGAGGACTGGAAGGAAGGAAAAAAAGATATGAGTATCTGAGTTACAATCACCCCTCTCATTGGTCCCTGCATCCTCTTGTAGATGAATAGAACTACTGAAACATTTCCTCTAGTTCAAATACAAACCTTATCATCAAAAATAAGCTTCAAAACTTTTATCTTGGAGATTCAAGCCCCAAACTTGTCTTTCCAGCTTCGTTTCCAATTACACTGCTTTCTCAGTTACTATTCTCCATTTCCAATTCAGCTTTTGTATTGCTCCACTTTCTAACTTCCATGTTTCCCCCATCTTTTTCTCTCCACTTATAATGTCCTCCTTTGTCTAGCTCTAACTATAAAATTCCCATCCATTCTTTGAAGTCTAGACCAAATGCCTTTGTTGCAAAGTGTCTCCACTTTTCCCCTTGCCACTGTGATATGAAGTACTTGCGTGACAACTGAGTTTCCACCCCCTAAATTTCCAATGGGTTTATTTTCCACCCTCTGGCATGCATGTGACTTACTATATATATAGATTATTTATTAGCAAATGTATATAGATTTATATAGCAAATATTTATTTTGCTATATAAATATTTATATGTATTAGCAAATGTATATAGATTATTTATTAGCAGGCTCAGCAAATCCTATAAATATGATATCAAAAAAGTAGCAGGCCAGCTTGATGGTGTAAGAAATAGCAGGACAAACAAAATTCCTAAAGATTAATTTATGACAGAAAACCTGGAAAGTTGGCACAGCCCTGAAATTAGAAAGGATAAGAGTACTGCTATCTCTTCTGAAAAGGAAAGTGAAAGTTTGAGTCATGTCCGACTCTTTGGGACCCCATGGACTGCAGCACACCAGGCTTCTCTGTCCATGGAATTCTCCAGGCAAGAATACTGGAATGGGTTGCCATGTCCTTCTCCAGGGGATCTTCCCAACCCAGGGATCAAACCCAGGTCTCCTGCATTGCAGGCAGATTCTCTACCATCTCTTCTGCTGCTGCTGCTAAGTCACTTTAGTCGTGTCTTACTCTGTGCAACCCCATAGACGGCAGCCCACCAGGCTCCCCCCTCCCTGGGATTCTCCAGGCAAGAACACTGGAGTGGGTTGCCATTTCCTTCTCCAATGCAGGATCTTCTAGATAAAATTAAACCACTTCTGGTAGTCTTTACCATTAAGTACAGAGAATAAGGCATCCACCAAGTCCACAGCTGCATACCAGTTGCCAGATATTTTACTGATTTGCTCAACAAAAAAACACATCTAGAGGAGCAACTGAAATTAGAATTGCAAGTGGATGTGTTCACAATAATCCATTGTCATTCTCTAAAATTAGTTTACTTCTGTGCGAGCCAGACTGGCGAATTAACAGGAATGTATCTCTGATGTCCTTTGTGAAGGCACAAATAGAGGCAGTCTCACTTGTTTATTTTTGTTTGCTACTTTGCTAGAAAGAGAAAGTTCTAGCAAATATATATTATATATATATATATATATATATATATATATATATATATATATGTATGTATGTATTTGTACTCATTCTACCATAATAGCTTTCATGCCATTTGGTGGCAAGAAATACAGTTATTTTGACAGCTTGTGGCAACTGAATGGGGTTTAATGTTGAAATTCGGCCTTTTTCACAGTCAGAACATGGAAATGATACCAAGTACGTTTTTCATTCATTCTTGTTTCGTGTATCTCATTCTATGATTTATTCAATATTGATGTGTGCATGCACACTAAGTCGCTTCAGTCACATATGACTCTTTGTGACCCCATGGACTGCAGGACACCAAGCTCCTCTGTCCATGGAATTCTCCAGGCAAGAATATGAAGTGGGTTGCTATTTCCTACTCCAGGGTATCTTCTTGACCCAGGGATTGAAACTGTGTTCCTCATAGCTCCTGCATTGGCAGGTGGGTTCTTTACAATCTGAACCACCAGGGTGGCCTTCAAGTATTAATATCCTAGACTATTTCCTTTTCCAGATAACTTTCAAAACCTATCCCTTAAACAAATCACAGCATAACATGCTTTCTCTTTCATTAGATGTGCAGTTGTATGGATACATTAGTCCTGAGCTCGTGCATTTTTTTGTTGTTGTTTGGTTTGATTTTACTTTCTCCAAAATATAGAATAGGAATCAAGCCAATATGATAATTATGAAAATAAAAGAACATTTTCAACTGGCTACTATGAAACAGGCACTCAGCTAAGCACTTCATATACATTATTATCTTATTTATCCTTCAATATAACACTATAACTAATAATAACTTATGCAGCATTTCTATGTGCCAGGCACTATTACATATATTAATTTATTTAATTCTGACAGCAATTTGAAGTACATATGCACTATTATTATTATTAGTTATATTACTATGAATACCTACAATGAATACCTGATAGAAAGTTCAAGCAACTTGTCCAAAGCCACTCAACTCCTATCTGGTTGAGCTGAAATTTAAACTGATGCATATTGGATAAAGGGGCAATATTCAAAACCAATACAGTATACTGACTCTCAATCTAATAGCCAGTATTTTTTTTAAATATATTCCTGTTCTCCTATAGGATATCTGTAATTTTTTTCCACAACCTTTTTTAAACAATAGTTCTGCATTCTAACTGATAAATTCCTTGAGAACGTGGTATATGATGTTTATTTTTGTGTTCTCATAATTAACACAATCCTCTTATTATATTTAAGGTACTCAAAATTATATTTTTGGTTGATATGCCAAATGTGCTCACAGTAGAAAAATACTGCGAGGTGGAACTTGTGTTGTTCTTGATTAAAAAAATAATTAAAAAAATAGGAGCCATCAACTCTGAAAGTTATCAGGTGTTTAAGATCAAGCAGTAAATCCCAAATTACCAACAGGAGACTCCCAAAGAGTATTTTAGTTTAACAGTTTAGACAATGAAGTAGTGTCAATACTTGAACCAAAAAATAACAATCTCATTATTTTTACCACTGTAGCCAACTTAGACTACTTGGTGGTCTAATCAAGTGTTTGATCATTAATGATAATTTCTGAAAAAGAAAAATCTGTCTTAAGTCTGCTGTCCCAAAGTCCCTATATAACAAGAAAGCAATAATTGAATGAAGCTATTAATAGATATGACAGAGAATTTGAGTAAAAGACTCAAAAGGCAAGATTTTTAATTTATTTAAATACACGTTTCTAAAAATGTTTAATCCAAACTTTCAAGTATGTAAACCTTTTTCCATAATCTTAGAGTTATGATTGTTATTTCTAATTGGATCCATTACTACTTAGCCTTATTATATACAATTATTGACAGAAATACTGCCTAAAAATGCTTGATTGCAATCATCACCTACTCTAAAGAACTAAATTAAAGAATAGCTGTAATACGTGAAGCATCTTTTACAAACATGGCCCGCCAATGCTAATATGATGATGGAAAATATAAGCACTTAAACATCAACATTGTATTAATTCAAATGAGATCTTGTGTAATAAGCTCTAACTTTTAAACTGTACTGCTTTTTGAAAATGCCAACTAAATAATATTCTTAGCATTGACATTAGCAATTTATAAGAGATCCAGAGAAGCTAGGCAGACTTCTATTTTAAGACAGATCTAAAAGTATGTTAGAAGAGTGTGCTGAATGAACCTTCTACATACAGAGTCTTTTTTTTTTAATACAGTCTCAAAACAGAAATAATGCTTTTAATCCTTTGAAGCATAAATGTAACTCACAGTTTTTCTAGATATTAATAGATTACGTAGCCAATATAATCTCTTGATCAAAATGAAGGAAGGGTTGTATTTTGGGCTCAGTAACTGGCTGCAAATGAATTAGACAAAATCCTGAAGGCATGTTTTCTTTTCTCTGATAGTGTATGCAATTATCAAGGCATGTGGAAAACCTTGGGTGAAAGGAACAAATAGGTGTAACTATTCCTGTTTCCTGTGTTCATGCATTTACTACTGTAGTAAGATGGACGGATATTGATTTAGGAATCAGTAACCCTATGTGCCTATCCTGGCTTTACACCTGTCCTTGTCCCAATAATAATCTCTCTCAGCATCAGTTTCTTAATATACAAAACAGATGTATTAGTTCTTGATATATCTTACAAGTAGCTGTATTAGGATATTTTAAAAATTCAGTAGCACAGATTAAATTTTGCTTATCAATTTTCTCCCTCACATTAAAATAGTAATAATAATTCTGCCTTATTATGGGGCTTTCCAGGTAGCAATAATTGCACACACATACACACACACACACACACACAAATATGTATATACACACAAATATACATATGCACACATATATTTTTGTGTATGTATGTATATTTATGGGCTTCCTGGGTGGCTCAGTGGTAAAGAATTCACCTGCCAATGCAGGAGCCTCAGGTTTGATCCCTGGGTCAAGAAGATCCCCGGAAGGAGGAAAAGACAATTCACTCCAGTATTCTTGCCTGGAAAATCCCATGGACAGAGGAGCCTGGTGGGCTATAGTCCATAGTGTCGCACAGAGCCAAACACAACTGAAGCCACTTAGCCCGCAGACATGCCTGCAACAATATGGATGGACCTAGAGAGTGTCATACTGAATGAAGTAAGTCAGAGAAGGAGAAATATATGATATCTCTTATATGGGGAATCTAAAAAGAAATGATACAAATGAGCTTACTTACAAAACAGAAAGAGACTCACAGACTTAGAAAATGAACTTATGGTTGCCAGGGAAAGGATAGTAAGGGACTTTGGGAACGTCATGTACACACTGCTATATTTAAAATAGATAACCAACAAAGATCTGTTGTATAGTACATACAACTATGCTCAATATTATGTGCCAACCTGCAAGGGGAAGGTGTGATTTGGGGGAGAATGGATACATGTATGGCTGAGTCCCTTTGCTGTTCACCTAAAACTACCACAATATTGTTAATAAGCTGTAACCCCAATACAAAATTAAAAAAAAAATACACTGGCTTTAGAAAGTACTAGTTTAGTTAAGTTAGAATGTTTAAACAAATAATAAAGATCAAAATGATTCAAAGCCTGTGACAGAATTATATATAGGCTGAAGGAAGCCACAAGAAAAGATCTAAACACATCCTTTGATAGGTCTATGTTGTACACCATCCAAGACTTTCATAAACTGTGGTTATGAGAAGTACCTTGAAATAAGATGTCTTATCTCTATAGTAATCATGCAAAATAGATGTTAGAAGCCTGAGACTCCAGTTTAGTGTAATTTACAATGTAATTATTATACTCTCCTCCATTATTTTTTCACTAAACCTAGAAACCTTTCTTCATCTTAATTACCTGTAGAATATACTTGTATACATATATTTATTTTTTCCAATTGGCTCGTAAGTCCCTAGAACACATAGACTTTCTTCAGTTAGTTCAGTTCAGTCGCTCAGTCGTATCTGACTCTTTGCGACCCCATGAATCGCAGCACGCCAGGCCTCCCTGTCCATCACCAACTCCCGGGGTTCACTCAGTCATCAGCAAAATCGAGCAGAATGTGTGAATTAATGAGTGAATGAATGAATAAATAAATAAGTTAATAATACTTACGAATGTAGAAATGGAAAGATGAAACAGGAAAATTAAAATAAGAATTCTCATTATGCAACAATGATGTTGAGTTATTTTAAAAATCCTGTAGATTTTCCTCTCATACTTGGTTGCAACTAAACTATATTTGCTTTTGTTTCTCCAAAGCACTCTGCTACCTATTTAGAACACAGAGACAGAATACATAATCCTTTCTCTAAAGAAACCATAATTTAGTTATGAAGATAGAAAATCATAAAAATATAAACCCAAGGAGACATATAATTGTCAAATAAGATCTTAGAAAGAAAATTAAATCTAGAATGGAAAATTTGTATCAAAAAGATGTATATGAAAGTTAAGGATGTGAACTTTTTGAAATTATAACTTAGAAGTTTGTATACAGGATCTTCTAGTTTCACTGTATCCTTAGCAGAGTCAAATATTTTGCTAAAATGGAAAATTCCACTCATTCAATTAGAACAGAATGATAAAAAAATAAATGATTTTAGAGACAGTAATTCACCAACTATCTGATCTGATGAATTACCCTACCTACAGATGCAATAATTAATCTTATTTTTGTAAATCTCAAAGGTATAGGATTTTTAATAAAAATACATAAGGTAATCAAATGTAACATTAATAATGACAATGTAGCTATTTGATTGTGACTTTCTGCCATTCTAAAAGTTCACATAATGTTTATAAAAAATGTAGGATTATGAAATTTTAATTATGAAGCTCTAATCTCCAGATTAACTAAGAAGTTTAGTGATTTATTATGTCCTAGATATGTAATTTAACTTCTATTATTTCATCCAAATTGTAAACTAAAGACCTGACTGCTAATAATATAACAGTGCCTATTAAGATAGTCCTAAAATTGCATGGGAAAATTCATGGATCCAAGACTAGTGTCAGGTAAACTATGAAGTTCATAAAGTCTGTTTTTCTCTAGCCTCTCCTGTCCTTATATGTTCCCCCATCCTGGAAAATGCTCCCCATCAGTGTAACTTGTATCATTTCCCTGTCTGAGACAGCTATGACTGAGGCAGAAGCAGAAAATATTTGCTCAAGCTATGGATACCAAATTGAGCAGTTTGGATTTATCCTACAGTTCAATAGATTTTTAATTGTAGGGTTTTGATACATTATCGTGTCAGTAACTGGTTAATAATAGCAATGAACTGAGGTTAAAAATCATTCTATTTAATAAAAGAAGTTTATCCTTCTACAATCCCTTTCAGTCCCTTGCATTTCAATATGACTTTTTGAGCGAGTAGCAAAAAAAGAAGAAAACAGAGCAAATAGCTAATGAGATTGAAGCTAACTATGCCCAAGCTTGTTTGTCCCTCCTATGAATGCCATATATCTTTTGTGCTGAGGCTAAAAAAATCCATTGAGAAACACTCCTTTAGGAAATGGGAGATGAACAATTTATTTTAAACAAAGGGGAAATGTTAACAGCTTTTTATTAAAAAGTAATCTATCAACATAATCCATGAGAGGAGAGCAACAATGAAGTAAGGGGCATAAGGGGAAAATGTGGCATTGTCAAAATCCAGTTGAAAGATGAAGGTCTGATCTAGACAGTGTGAATAGAAACTGACAGAGTCAAAACTGATCCATCTGTCAGTCATTTTTCTCAGCTCTAGATCAATCCTTAAAATAACTTCTTCAGAAAGAAAATAATACAAGTTTCATAAATAACTATTTGTACAGACTTTACTAACTGAAGATTGCTCAGAACCACTTTTTTGAAAGTATTCTTTGCAGCTCAAGCCTCATCTGTCTCCTCACTACTTTGTAATAGCATCATCTTTTGTCCCAGGCTTTGCTCTGTAAAGCAGAGGATAGAAATTCAGTTTTCTACTGGTGAGGCAGATAATTAATAGAATCAAAGTGCTATTGCTTAAATTGATTTTAATAAATTAAATCCATTCAAGAAAATTTTTAAAAGTCAATCTTTGATAGATCAGAGCAGAGAAATTTCCATTTATTTAGTTCACAACCAAAACATGACTGAGCTAATACCTATTTAGATTGCCATGAACAGATGTCTCATTCTTATTGAAGGCTCAAATGAACAGACTGAAAGCCTTTAAGTGGGCCATCTAGTCAACCTTCTACACAATGTTTATTTTCTACTTGAGCCCTTAGAGTACAACTGCCAGGTCCCCACATTATATGTTTGTCTAATACATATATGTTTATGTTTCTAACAAACTGAAGAAAATTTAATATAGTTACTATATTGACATTATGATCTGTCTTTAAATTATTAGTATGACATTGAATAATTGGCCTTCTAGGTATAATTATACAAAGGTGAGTTTTTGGCTTAGTATCTTTTAAGATAAGGCAGAAAGTCTTGGTGAATATTTTATTCAGCTAGTCTCCATTTGAGTTTAAACTTGCATTTTAACTTTAAAGAATAATAAGGTTGTGTCAAATGGTGATTAATTTGACAAAACAGCAAAATAGCAAAACAGCAGATATGTCCCATTTTTAATCAGTTTCTTCTTAGCTGTAGTTTCTTTGAAAATTCTTTATTTTAGGCCTATGGCTGCTATTTAATAAGCACATCATATGTGGCAAACTGAAAACAAAACTAATTTTGTGTCCCAGTTTTTTTTTTTCTATTAGCAATTTTCACCTGATATTAGATGAAACATTTGAAGATCCAATGGCCCATTTGTCAGTTTTAGATAATTGAATTCTATAATCAGTTCACATCACAAACACAGTCTTGTTTCAGAAATTGCAGTGTTTGGTCCCCAATAATCAAAATTCTGATTTACCCTGCTGTCTTCTCCCCTATTACAGGGGCTGGCTGTACTTGGGTTTCAAGTGTAGAGGGTACAAGGAATGGATCTCCCTATCTCACTCATCTTCTCTTTTACTCATCTGTTCCTGTAAATATCACTCCTAAATTAAAGGAAGTGGAGGAAGGGAAGTCCTTACTTGGACAGGCCCTATCACAAAATAGCATTGTAGGAACTTGACCTGGCAGATGTTTAAAGCTTTTGAGGACTCTCTGGAGGCTAGACTCCTTTGTTAACGTCTCTTTAGCACCTTTTCTTCAGAGGCCTGCTTCTCTCTCATTGCAATCCTTCAAACAATCTTCCTAGTATGTAAACTATCTTTTAGAATCCTGTTGTTTATCCTGGACATCCTGCTGGACAGAATTTAAAATGGCTTCAGGATGGCATTCTCACTATTTTCATCAACACCTCCTCTACAGGAAAAGTTCATGAATTTTTGCCCTTCTACTAACAAAAATGCAGTTATTTCACAAATGAGCCCTCTTCTTTCTCTTGACCCTGCCACCTTAGAGGGTGATGATCTTGCCCAGAAGAATGTCAGGGCATTTGCCAGAAGGACAGAGTACCCAGAATTATGGGAACATATTCTAAGCTCTCCAAATGCTCCCAGTGAAGACTACATTTCTAGGTTCCAGGTAGTGAAGGGGTGACTCCCTCTCCACACCCCTGGGATGCGTCATGGGACTTAGAGTGCAATGTTATTAGAAATCTCAGCACAGATATTCTTCCCATACTTCACTTTCTTTCTTAGTCCTTTCATTTGGAGTACTGAAGCCTTCTGGCAGTGGTGGTAGTTTAGTGCTAAGTCATGTCTGACTCTTTGAAATCCTATAGACTGCAGCCCACCAGGCTCCTCTGTCCATGGGATCCTCAGGAAAGATTACTGGAATGGGTTGCCATTTCCTTTTCCAGGGGATCTTCCCAACCCAGGGATTGAACACATGTCTCCTGCAGCTCCTGCATTGGCAGGTGGATTCTTTACCATTGAGCCACCTGGGAAGCCTACTAAAGCCTTCTAACCAGTTATTTTTCTTGGGTTAAGTGCATTTTGATCTGGCATTTCACTTTAGAATTTTAAACCTGTGGAATCATGGTGCCTCGGTTGACACTTCCAATTTTCATATGTTGCTACATTCATATTGGTCATTTTGATAATAAAACATGCCAGTTAAGTTTCTATTGAGTACCAAATGAAAATAAAGATCCTCCTTTTATTATAAAGACAAACTGTTTTCCTTCACATTTCACATGTGTTACAAATCCTTTTGCAAAGAAATGAGTGCACATTTAAAGCACACATGCTGCAGTTTCATTCAGATTTCAGGAAGATGTATGTCTTGCTCTCTGACTCTTCTTTCTCTGTACAAACCAACAATCAATATGCAGATGCTAGATTTACAGACTCTCTTAGAATAACAGATCAATAAAGAACCCCATTGAAAACTGCTTGCCTGAAGGAGGAGAATATAAACTTTTTTCTTAATCTCTATAAGACTTTGTTCCCAGGACCAAGCACTTCTAGCTCAGTGTTAATAGTACTGAATTTTCTTACTGCTTTTTCATGTCAAATGCACTCTTCAAATATGTACTTAATTAAGCCTCTCTTTTAACAGAGGTGGCCCTGTTCGCATTCTCTTGCCTCCCTATCCTATCTCCTGTGTGGAGAGTTCTCTTTGAAGTCATGCAGGAGAGATGTGCAGGGATGAAGGAGATGAGAACAGAGCCAAGGGCGCTTGTAATGAACTTTTGATGGAAAAGAAGTTTAGATTAATTCAGCTATTCTAGGCACCCTCTATTTAGAATTCTTTTAAGAAGAAATACTAAATTACAAAAAGATAATGAGTCAAATTTTATGTTAGCTTTGAAAATCTTGCCCTCTAAATGCTTTTGTGGACATCCTGTGGATTCCTGAAGATTTAGAACTCTGCAAATTTCCAGTTTTATAGGACTTATTTATTTTGTATTATGCCTGGATGCTTTATGTTTATCTCTCATGATTGCCTTGAAGTTCACAGCAGGAACTTGACTTACTAAAAGGTATCTATTTGTCTGAATACTTCTCCTTGGATTGATTCTTAAAGGAAGTCCATGATGATTTCTAACTATGTATATTATCCATAACTACATTTTTGTAAATGATGTTGATCACTTGAGAAAGTGTTTTCTAACTGCATACAATACAGAAGCAATTTCAACAGTAGAATTGAATCTAATGTTACTATACAGTGGCTGCCAAATAATTCATTTTAATTTCTTATCTCTGGTTATCTCAGTCATTTCCCAGAAAATTATTTTCTTAGATTGCTTAAAGGTTTTAAAGGTTTATAAAAAGATGCAGCAAATATATATAACATAAATAACTTAACGGTCATAAAGTTCATAATTTTAATAACTTTTTCTTCATTGTACTCTTCTTCAGGCATGCTGAGTCTTCTTTGGGACATTAAATTTCACAGATTGGTTTATGTTGTATTATTGCAAATATCATTTTGATTTTTCATGCATTGCAGACAGGATATAGAGGTAAAGTAAGAACCATATTGTATATTTGATTTCCAATTTACCTGAACTTATTAAAAGAACTGTTCAGAGTCAAGTTTTTAAAGTCCTTAAATTGTTTTCCAGGTCATAGATATTCTACTCAGCAGTGAAATTGTCCTTGCTAGTTTCTACAAGATACTGATTACATTTCTTGTGATATTTTAATAGGTTTATGCTCAGAAGTACTAAGCTTCAGATTTTTTGAAGTTTTTATAGAAAAATGTTTTATATATTTCTAGTATTTTTTCAACAATTCTTAATATGAATCAATCAAGAGGAACATCAGATTTTCTTCCATTTTCTGTTACTTCCTATATTATCTAATTATATTTATGTTTATTAGATTATTCAACCAAAGATTAGATCTCTTCAACTTTTTATTATTCAACCGTTCTAGCCCTTTGCTCAATTAAAAGCAAAGACACAACAGTTAATGAGTTTTATTAAAGACAATTACATCTTAATGGTACCTGTCAAACCACACAAAATTATACTAAACAGCACCTGAATTTTGCATAAAAATAGTATTAAAATGTGGAATCTGAAAAATAATACAAATGACTCTATATACAAAATAGAAACAGACCCACAGACATAGAAAACAAACTTATGGTTACCAGATGATACAGGGAAGGGGAGAAGGACAAATCAGGAGCATGGGGTAACAGATACAAACGATTAATATTATATATAAAATAGATGAGGAACAAAGATTTATTGTATAGCACAGGGAATTGTTGGTTTCCTTGGTGACTCAGGTGCTAAGGAATCTGCCTGCAATGTGGGAGATCCAGGTTTGATCTCTGGGTCAGGAAGATATTCCCTGGAGGAGGAAATGGCAACCCACTCCAGTATTCTTGCCTGGACAATCCCATGGACAGAGGAGCCTGGCAGGCTATAGTCTGTGGGGTCACAAAGCTCAGTTCAGTTCAGTTCATTTGCTCAGCCATGTCTGACTCTTTGCGACCCCATGAACCACAGCACCCAGGCCTCCCTGTCCATCACCAACTCCCGGAGTCCACCCAAACTCATGTCCATCGAGTCGGTGATACCATCCAACCATCTCATCCTCTGTCATCCCCTTCCCCTCCTGCCTTCAATCTTCCCCAGAATCAGGGTCTTTTTAAATGAGTCAGCTCTTCACATCAGGTGGCCAAAGTACTGGCGTTTCAGCCTCAACATCATTCCCTCCAATGAATACCCAGGACTGATCTCCTTTAGGATGGACTGGTTGAATCTCCTTGCAGTCCAAAGAGTCAGGCACAATTGAGTGACTAACTACTACTACAGGGAATTGTACCAAATACCTTGCAATATACTATAATAGAATATAATTTCCAAAACAAAAACCAAACCACTCTGCTACACCCCTGAAATGAACACAGTATTGTAAGTCACCTATATTTCAATTTTTAAAAAGTAATATAAAATATGGAATAATCTCTTATGCAAAACAAGAGTCCTGGTTCGAATTCACTTTGGAAGATAATCCCCCTTGGCCAGCAATTATGAAATCTGCATACCTGATTCATATAGCCTCTACTACCAAACCAAGTGAAGATAAAGGTGAACATATCACCTATAATTTGATGTGCCTACAAGAAGGTAAAACTAGATATATCAATTTTATTTCAAAAGTGAAATGCCAGCATCTAAAATAATAAGCTATATATAGCTCACTTTCCCCACTCCGGTGTTCTTGCCTGGAGAATCCCAGGGACAGGGGAGCCTGGTGGGCTGCCGTCTATGGGGTCACACAAAGTCGGACACAACTGAAGTGACGCAGCAGCAGCAGTTCACTTTCATTCTGGACTAGGGTAAATTTCAACCATTGCAAATAATCTGTGTAACAAAAATCCTCCAAAAGTTAGAGGTTTAAAAATACAAATCTAAATTTCTCTTACATAGCAGATCCAAGTAAGTGGTCCAAACGACCAGGCAACAGTGCCCTACAAAGTCATCAGAGAAATAGTTCCTTACATTGTGATTCCACCACCACTTAAATTGTCATTCTTATCTTTACAGCCATAGGTTAATCTCAGAAGACCAAGCTCATTGGAAAGGGAAAGTATAAAGAATTCACATGTCCAGTATTTTAAGACCCATAGCTATAAGTGTCACTTTTACTTCTGGCTACATTGCATTAGTGAAAATGTAGGACCATATCTAGCTATAAAGGAGTCTGAGATATATGGTCTTTAGCTGGGCAGACACCTGCCCAGCAACAAACTTACTTTGGAAGAACAGGAAAAAATATTTTGTTGGGCAGCAAGACATTTCTGTGTGCATGCGTGTGTGCTAAGTAACTTCAGTTGTGTCTGACTCTGTGACCCTATGGACTGTAGCCTGCCAGGCTCCTCTGACCGTGGGATTCTCCAGATAATACTGAAGTGGGTTACCATTTCCTTCTCCAGGGATTTCTACAATTAGGCAAAGAGAGCACAAGGATCGTTGTCCATGAAGAAAGTAATGGATGGCTGCAAAGGGTATGATCAAATAAGGAACAACAACAATAAAAATAAAGAATAAGCTTTCAGAAATATAATGCACTGTTGATGCCAAGTTTACATTTAGCTCATATCAATATTGAAATGGTTACTTATGCATTAGGAAACTACTAAAAGCCTTTTTTTATACTACATCATAGAACCAAATTGAGAAACCTTGCCACAATGTCATGTAAAAAAGGATTTTTGTTTGTTCTATATAAAGAAGGTGCAAGGCAAGTTATAATAGGGCAAAAAGTCAATTCCCATATGTGAAGTGTGTTCCTTAATAAATACCATGTCATGAACTGTCATATTTTAAGTCTACTTCTAAATATATCTTTCTGCTACTCTACCAACTCAGTGACTCTTTTAAAAAATATAGCTGCCTAGAATCTTCTGACTTTGTGACTCTTTCTTTGCTCTCACAAAGTAAAATATATATACAATTTTTAGTGGAATTTCATTTTTTGGTTATTTATCTTTAATTTGTTGACATTATCAGTAAGTACTAAATTACAATGTATGTATTTCTTCTACAAATATTTGCTGGCATGCCATCTGCAAAGGCTGTTCTGGGCACAGAGGATAAAAAAATAAATAAATAAATGACAGAAATCCTGCCTTTAGTGAAGTCATGGTCACAGTCTTTTTAATGGGGAAAGCAAGGTTACCTGTGCCAACATGCCAATTGAAGGAAGGAGAAATTCAGCAAGAAGGTTTAAGCTTAACTTTTTTTTTTTTATTAAGTAAATAATCTCTATCTTGCAATCCAAATATATCTTGTTTAAACATCTAAAATTAGATTACTTGTTATTGACCACCTTTATTTTTGATTAGACAAGAATAAGTTTTAAAACATATCTATATTGTTTCAGTTTTTCTTATGAGTAATAAATTTAAAACTGCACATGGTATGAATGCTAACTGTTATCAGCATGGCACCTAGAATATGCCTCTGTGGCAGATGGATGAGACATAAAGCAGAGAGTCAATGTTCACTAAAAGTTTATGATTTCATTGTGAAAACTTACAATTCTTCATATTGGAAAATATAGTCAGTTATAGCAATGAAGTTCATTTTGAAGTTTAAAAAGTCAACCTCTTATCTGTTTAACTTGAAAATACCTCCTGCTGCTGCTGCTGCTATGTCGCTTCAGTCGTGTCCGACTCTGTGTGACCCCATAGATGGCAGCCCATCAGGCTCCCCCGTCCCTGGGATTCTCCAGGCAAGAACACTGGAGTGGGTTGCCATTTCCTTCTCCAATGCATGAAAGTGAAAAGTGAAAGTGAAGTCGCTCAGTCGTGTCCGACTCTTCGTGACCCCATGGATTACAGCCTACCAGGGTCCTCTGTCCATGGGATTTTCCAGGCAAGAGTACTGGAGTGGGTTGCCAATTGGCTTCTCCGGAAAATGCCTCAAGTGGCAATTAAACTCTCCCCAAAAGAAATTTTTTTATAAAAGGAGAATCAGTTTAGAGTTCTCTGGAGACCATCAGCTTTCATCTCTGAAACATGAGGCCATTTTAAACATCTGTAACGTATTTCAGTGACTTGTATTTTTTAATATCTGAGACATATCCCTGTAGACACCCACTTAAAGTTTTTCTAGCTTAAAATCTTTCATTCCTGAAACATGTCTTTACTTACCTTCGCCCTCCGTGTCTTGTTCTACATATTCCCCATATGGTAATTTTGAATTCAGTCCAAAACCACCGCATGCAAGTACACTGTGACATCACAGGTTAAATCAGAAACACATAACTAGCACGTCTGTCAGTGCAAATTTTTCTGTAAAGAAAAAGCATGAACTGCTTCATTTTGTCACAAAATAATTGTTGTGGGTAATAAGAAAAAAAATAGTGATTTTCAAACATACTGAAATTGCTATAGAGGGACTAATTCAGCTGTTCCTGAGAAAATTGTGAAACTGGGGCAACAATCTGAAGAGAAATTTTTGCTATTAACAGGAAGGGAGTGAAGGCTTCATAGTTCCACTTAAGCTTCCTCTATAAGAAAGGCCTGTCTAAATACAGAAACCACATAGAAACAGATGTCTTGAAATGTTCCAGCCAATTTGGCCATATAAATGTATAGGAATACTCCTCTGTCACTTAAACTATCAGGGTAAACAACCGGTAGTTTACAGACTACCATGTCCATTTCCACTTCGAAAAAAGTCCTCTTGATTATTTCTAGACACTTTCTTACATACCGTACTAAAATGTACCCTATTAAATAAGTTAGCATGCCTCCTGAAATGCTTTTTTATTTCTATGGAGAAAATTAAATCCCCTGAAGTTTGTGGCTAAGAATCTCATGTTTCCTAAAGTATCTTTTTTTCCCCTAAAGTATCTTTATATTTTCTCACTTCTAAATATTTTTTTTTTCTCATTCCCACTTCCAGACAGTTAAGACTGAAAACCTAAAGCACTTTTTTCTTCTGGCCTGAATCTTAGAAGACTATTTCTTTGCACTAAGCTGACAGTTAAAAGTTTTCAAATATTTTCTGATTGGTGTACTGTGTGATTAGTCCATTGAAATGTGTTTCCATAGACTTCTTTTGTAGTTCTCTATTGCTATGCAACTTTTTTTTTTTTTTAATGTTTGCCTGAATTGAACTATATTTACCATCTGCTGTTTCAGGCTTTCAAGTGATCTTAAACCTTTGAATTTTGTTAAATCATTCCTCATTATTGCTTTTTTACTGGTATCTATAAAGTCTATCTATTTCCCTCTAATTTCCTTATTTCTGTCATTTACATACTCTAGTACACCATGCAACCGATTACAAATGCAAAATCCTCAGCCAAGCTATAGCTGATCTTCTGTTTTGAAATAAACTTTCTCCATCACTTTGTGTCTATTCCATGCTTTTTATTCAGTTTATTCACAACCTGTTGCTATGAAGTCCTTTAATGACATTTTGATAGTTTACAGTATTAAATCCTTTAGATTTGTTTTAGCTGTTTTCTTAGAACCATTTTTCTTCCATAACTTACGTTTTACTTCCCATGTCTTTTCCTCATTGCTTTAGGATACCCCATCTCATTAAAAAAATAATAATAACTTCAGTATTTGGTAGAAATAAGACTGAAGGCAGGGGGAGAAGGGGACAACAGAGGATGAGATAGTTGGATAGCATCACCGACTCAATGTGAAACAGGAATCCAAGTTTTGTTCATGGAGATGAAGAATGAACTTCACACTCATGCAAACACTCACAGTAGCAATGGAACAGGATTTATTAAAGAGAAAGAAAGTACAAAGCTCTCAGCATAGACACTGAGAGGGGGTAAAAGTCCCCCAAAGGTAGAACTTACAGCAGTTTATATCCTTACCAACATTAATATGTACGTTTTTGGCTGGCTCCTGTCCTTAAAATACACCATTTTTCACCAATCAGTTTTAAGGTCAAAATGTTTAACTTAACATCTTTATGGCTTCTCTTGATCCTTGGATTAAGTCGCCACCCTTTTTCAAGCTCCCCCTGGCCATTTTACAATGGACCAGATGTATAGGCTAAAGATTAATGGTCACCTATAGTTTTTCCCTCAGTCATATGGAACAGAAGTTAATTACTACCCTTCCCTGCATCTGAGAGCTGATAATTTATCAGACCAAGGACACATCCCAAGAATTTGGGACAAAGGCTATAGTTTTAGGTTAATGGAGCAAGATATTTATTGAAAACAAGGTCTCAGAGCCTTACACTGATTGCCTAGCAATTTCTACCTCAAATGGACATGAGTTTGAGCAAACTCATGTCCTTTACCAGGAGATAGTAAAGGACAAGGAAGTCTGACATGCCGCAATCCATGGGATCACAGAGTCAGACACAACTTAGCAACTGAACAACAACACAAAAGGTTTTTTTTCTTTCTTTCTTTTCTTTTTTTTTTTTTAAGTAATAAGCATGATATTGCCCTGAAAAGAGAAAAGGAGAAAGCTATTCTGATCTAAACTTTTGGAGGCTAGACAACACTTTTTTTTTTCCTTGCTCACATTTATCTTAACAAACACAGAAATATAGAACATTTTCATAAGAATTTGGTGCCCACAGGCAATCATAAGTGTAAAGCTTCACAAAAGGTACTAGGTGGAAGAAAAGGGTAACATTTTTTGTGATGATACACCCAGCGATATCCTAGGTAATATAATCTACTTCCATTTACAGAGGTTTTGGTTCTAATCTTTCATTTACTCCTTTTTTCTTTAATTCATTTATTTGTAACTCTTTCAGTTACCAGTTTCTGCTTAACAAACTACCTCAAAATTTAGTGGCCTAAAACAGTAACAGTTTATTATTTCTCACAGTTCTGTGGATTGACTGGGGTTAACCAGGTTGTTTTTAGGTTCCATCTGCCTATGATTATTCATGAAGCTGCATTTTGTCAGGGGCATTGCTGGGGTGGAATCTCCAACATAACTCCATGACCATAGCTGCTGTCTAACCAGAATGGTTGGGGAATACTGACCTTCTCTCTTCATCAGAGTAAACGAATGTCTTATGTAGTAGTTTGGGGCTTCAAGAACTCCACATAGAAGATGCCAGGCCTATGAAGGGTTGGGTCCTAAATTGGAACAGCATCATTTCTTCTGCATTCTTAAGGCAGTCACAAGGTTAGCCCACATCTTGGAATGCTCTCTATTTCTTGATGAGACGAATAGCATGTCTAGGCTTGGGAGAAATTGCTTCCTGCCAAAATTCACATTTTTCCCATGTGCAAAATGCTCTCATCTCCAAATAAGACCCTAAAGTTTTATTCAATCATGGCATCAGGCTCTGGCTCAAAGTGTAAGATCCCATCATTTAAATTAGGCCCAAGATATGGATGAGGCTCATCAGCTACAACTTCTTTTAACCTAAAAATACTTTGAACTTAAAGATACAAGTTTGATGTTGCATAATCCACACAGTGGTGAGATAGGGACAAAACAACAACAACAGACATTTCTGTTCAAGAAGGAGAGAATGAATCATAGTTATGAGTTCTTAGCAATTCCAAAAATTACGTGTGGACAAGAATTTAATAAAAGGAAGGGAAGAAAGGGGAATGGAGGGGAGGAGGGTAAAGAAAAGAAAAGAAATGGAAAAGAAAGAAAGGAAAGGAGAGGAGAGAAAAGGATGGGGGGAGTGGGGAATAGAAAAAAGAATAAAATGCAATACACTTGGGGCATGTTTTCAGGCTGCCCAATTTCACCAGGAGCAGAGACTATTTCTTGATTAATCCCCAACTCTGCTCTCTGACAATGAAACAATCCATTGTTCTCAGCTGGGTTTGCTCCCTGGGCGCTTGACAACTCCCTTTGGGATATAAAAAAATTTCCCCTGTTTTCATCTCAAAAGCTTTCTCAGCCTGCTTACTTCCTGCAGAAATTTGGAGCCCATAGGCTCTTTTTCAGTTTGAACCATCTGTCTTTTTTGGTCTGACTTCATGGTATGTTTTCTAATAAAATTTATTTTAAAACATTGTGAATTTTAAATAAATATTTTCAAGTCTCACTCCTTGCTCCTTCAAGTCTTATGATCTGGGTTTTTGTTATGATATCATCTACTCCCAGATACTAATTTCTGTAGCATTCAATAAGAGAAGGAGAACAATTACAGACATGGGATAAGGAACTTAATGCAGGAAGTAGCCCTCATACAAATGTGGAGAAAAGTGGGATCATGAAGATCCAAAAGGGAAAGTTGCAAGATCAAAAGAATCATCTGCCGATTGATCTGAGAAGTCAGGCACGTGGAGCTGCTGAAACAAGACCGTGAAAAGGTAGCTAGTGGCGAAGTCTATGGGAAGCTCTTGCTTTTCCGAGTACACAAGCAAGAAACTGATGATGATACTGAAGCTGCTATCGGTCAGCAGGGTCAACAGTCTGGAAGAAGAGCTGGAAACTGTGAGAGAGAGAAGACAAACTGAAGTGTGCCGACACTGTTGTGACTATCTGTGCTTATAACTAACTGTGAAAAGTTGTGCAGAACAATGCCTGCTGTTTCACTTCCATCTCCCAAATTGCAAACAAGTATCCTTTTTGGCCAGCTATAACCTGATATAGGAAAGGTTTCTAAGAAATGACATTCCCAAGCTAAGGAAGTTGACAAGCAACAATCATCCCACACAGGAAGGAAGAGTAAGCATTGCTTCCAAAAACTATTGTGTCTCCAGAAGAAGCTGACTGACATTTTCATGATAAACCAATATGTGAGCAATTTTACATCTTGACATTTCTACATTTCAGAAAGATCACTGAGAAACCATGTAGAGTAGAGCTCAGAGCTCAGATTTTAGAGTAAGATAGTCTGAGTTTTAATTCCAGACCTGTCACTTACTACTAATATGGCCTTGGGAAAATTATTTAACTTCTCTAAATTTCTCACCTAAAACAAGAGAATAATGGTATTCATGTGATAAAATGATGTGTCTAAAGTAATTAAACACAATACTGGGACATATTAGGTAATTGATCCTTTTTAGTTGGCATTATTATCCTTGATATTATAAAATATGTTAATCTTCTTAAAGCACATTAAATTTTTAGGGTTTATCGTCAATTACCATAGTACCTGGGGCTTCCCTGGTGGTTCAGATGGTAAAGAATATACCTGCAATGCAGGAGCCTCAGGTTAGATCCCTGGGTTGGGAAGATTCCCTGGAGAAGAAAATGGCTTCCCACTCCAGTATTCTTGCCTGGAGAGTTCCATGGGAAGAGGAGTCCGGTGGACTCCAGTTCATGGGGTCACAAAGAGTAGGGCACTACTGAGCAACTAACGCTTTCTTTCACCATAGTAACTACAGACGTAAGAGAATGGATATTTCCAAGTGTAAATGACTTTGACATTTGTTATAGTTAATTTTAATCAACTTGACTGGCCATCCATTGCCCGTATTAAATATTATTTCTGGGTGTGTCTCTGAGGGTGTTTCCAGGTGAGAACAGCAGTTGATCCAGTAGACTCAGTAGACTGCCCCCTGATTGGGTGAGCATCACCAATCCATTGAGGGCCTGAATAGAACAAAAGCAGAGGAAGGAGAAATTCATCGCTTTTTTCCTGCCTTGCTGTTTGACTTCGAGCATCTCACCTCATCTTCTCCTGCCCTTAGACTAGGATTTACACTATTGACTTTCCTGGTTTTCAGGTCTTCAGACTCATGCTAAATTACACAGCTGGCTTTCCTGGGTCTCCAGTTTGCACGCTATGGGAATTTCAGCCTCCATTATTGCTTTCTCTCTCTCTCTCTCTCTCTCTCTTGCTTCCTTCCTCCTGTTGGTTCTGTTTCTCTGGAGACCCCTAACATATCATTTGAACCTTTACCTTGACTGTTGACTCTCCCTGCACAATCAAATCAGTTCTAGTTTGCACCTGCCTCCCAACCAAATCCCTTCCCCAAAGTCTAAGAAACAGTACAACCACTGAGCAGATACACATAGGCTTGCATGCAAGCTTACCATCTTGTATGAACCTTTACAGTTCATTTTATCACATAGGATCAGTTCCCTCAACTATAAAATAGAAAAAAAATATAATCCTTGGCTTTTATGATTGAGATGGTATTTATATCATATATCTGGTTCATATACCCTCAATGAATGGTTTTTTAAATTATGAAATCTCCCACTCTCCTGATAAGGAGCCAGAGGCCTGAAGTTGTAGAAGCATTAATATAAATATTTCTGCAAAAATATTTTCAGCTATAATTCATACCCAAGTTTGACATTTGATGCCAGGTCTGCCTTGATGACTGTAGAATCCTAAACACTAAATCCTCAGGCTTTGAACCACGGCATTAGTTGCTCCACCTCTGCCTCCATGAAGACAGGTCTAAATGGATATACCAGCTTCAGAGCTTCCAGGAGACTCACTGAGGCCTTCATTGTGATTGTTTCTCAGTTCAGGTTCTTCCTAATCTTGCTTCATTCACTCTCCAGTAATTATTTATCTGGAGAACATTCCAGTAAACTTCTTTCACCAGTTCAGTTCAGTGCAGTCACTAGTCGAGTTCAAATCTTTGTGACCCCATGGACTGCAGCATGCCAGGCCTCCCTGTCCATCACCAGCTCCCAGAGCTTGCTCAAACTCATGTCCATAGAGTCAGTGATGCCATCCAACCATCTCATCCTCTGTTGTTCCCTTCCTCTCTTGCCTTCTATCTTGCCCAGCATCAGGGTCTTTTCCAATGAGTCAGTTCTTCACATCAGGAGGCCAAAGTATTGGAGCTTCAGCTTCAGCATCAGTCCTTCCAATGAATAAACAGGGTTGATTTCCTTTAGGATTGACTGGTTTGATCTCCTTGCAGTCCAAGGGACTCTCAAGGTCTTCTCCAACACCACAGTTCAAAAGTATCAGTTCTTCAGCACTCAGCCTTCTTTATGGTCCATCTCTCACATTTACTGGAAAAACCATAGCTTTGACTAGACAGACCTTTGTCAGCAAGGTGATTTCTCTGCTTTTTAATATGCTGTCTAAGTTTGTCATAGCTTTTCTTCCAAGGAACAAGTCCCTTTTAATTTCATGGCTGCAGTCACCATCTGCAGTGATTTTTTATCCCAAGAAAATAAAGTCTGTCACTGTTTCCATTGTTTCCCCATCTATTTGCCATGAAGTGATGGAACCATATGCCATGATCTTAATTTTTTGAATGTTGAGTTTTAAGCAAACTTCCTCCATAGAGTTCCGTATTTCAAAGTCTGTTTCCTAGAAATAAGCTAGCCTGTGTCCAATGTTATAAATAAGGAATAGTGGTGATAAAGAGAATAGGAGTTGGGGAGTCTTCCAAGGTCAGATCAGTTAAATAGGTATCTATAGAACTTCTAAGAAAATATCTCAAGAGAGAAATAAAGCAGGCAGCATTTACAAAATAGTTTGCTTGAAGCAATGTTTAGACCAGATGGCTCTATAAAAGAAACAGGTGTTATTCATAACATAGAGTTGTTTGTTGTTTAGTCGCTAAGTTGTGTCCCACTTTCTTGTGGCCCCATGGACTGTAGCCCACCAGCCTCCTCTCTCCATGGGATTTCCCAGGCAAGAATATTGGAGTGGGTTGCCATTTCCTTCTCCAGGGGATCTTCCTGACCCAGGGATCAAACCCTTGTCTCCTGCATTGGCAGGCCAATTCTTTACCACTGAGCCACCTGGGAAGCCCAGTAACATAGAGACTGAAGTGCGAATAAATTTTAATACTCTGATTCCTTTCTTTCTGTGTTCATATCTATGAATCTTGCTGTCCTAATTTTCTTCTACTTCATTTCAGATCAAAATTGAAACTGGTGGTGGCATTTCAGGGCAGATATAACCAACCCCAGATACAGGATGACACTGACACTGGCCCCCGAGTTGTCCTCATCAGTACCCTAACTAGCAACAGAGAATAAGACTGGGACTGCTTTCTAATGGGCAGAAGACTGCTTAAAAGCTAGGGAAGACTGATGATGTAATGAAATGTGTTCCCTCTAACCAAGAACAAAAGCCAAGGTATTAAGTTATGTCTTTCTTTATAGAAAGCGAATACTATTATTCTCTGAAACATCTGTCCAGTTGTTTTATCATTAGATAATTTTAAACAGCATCTAGCTAATATCATTAAAATCATCATCAGAATCCACCACTATTATTAACACCAAAAAAAAAAAAAATGAAGGATTAAATATTTTAATTACTTTGAGAGTTACCTATCACCATTACTCATTATTTTTTATTATTAATATTTGTAATATACCAAGAAGTGGTATGATAAATATTAGGGCATTATTGCTGTGAATCTCATAGGAATATCCTGAGAGAAGCTCAGGCAGAAATACATATTTAAGCAATTTTTTAAACTAGTATGTTTACATTTAGAAATGACTCATCATATTCATTGTGTAAATACATAGTTAGACTAGTAAAACTCTTTAGAAAGCTATGAATTAAAGCCAAATGTAAGTATTGGAGTTAATCTTTTCTGCTTGCTTTAAGCGCCATTTTGAATGAGTGGGGTGAAATTGGACATTGTGTAAGTATAATGATGAAAAATGGTGGGCTACAATAAGGAATAATTCTTTTGATTTCCAGAGCATAATGGTCTATGAATTATGTTTAAAATTAATGAAAGAAAAGATAGAGAATGATTTGAATCTCATCAGCAGCTATTTTTCTCTTTCTCTGAGGCAGCAATGAGCCATTTTCTAAGGGATTTGAACTTTTGTAAGCAAGTCCCTCTAAGCTTCAAAAAGGTCTTAATTGGAAGCTGAACCTTTTTAATGATGATTTGTTTCGCTTGAAAGAACAAATAAATAAGCAGTTGGACTTCCTGGGAGATTTTCATTGTATGAAGACAATTTCTTTGCAAATCTAAACAAATTTTTAACATTTGGATGGACACGCACATTCCAGCATATCCTTTTGCCATAAAAGATCCCTTCTTCCTTCAACTCTACAAAGAGCCATAGAAAGAGAGGCTATTTCCCCAAAGAAGTCAACTTGGATTTTAAAAAAGAGAAAAGATGATTTGCAAAAAAATTCTTCCACTCTAATTTCATCCTCAAAAACTAAAGCCAATTTCTTTCAATATGGTTATGTCAAATCTAGAACTATTGCTTTACACTATAGATTTACTTGTTTAGCCTTCTATTGGAACACACTTTCATTTCTTCTTCAGAAAAACATACTCTTTAAGAAGACAAATATCCCAATATTGATGGAAAACTATATTATTAAGAGATTTAATTATATGGAAAGCAAAATTCTGCAACACATTTGAAAGGAGAAAGTTACTGCCTTGTAACTTGTTGGTGTGTTGATGAAAATATTCAAATTCCAGCTGATAGTATCAGGAAGCTCACTTCTTGTGACTCATATTCACTCACTCCATTCTCAACCCTACGGTTCACTTCAAGAACAAGCCAGTATAGCCAGTCTGCTCCCAAACTATCAGTAGTTTCCTCAATCTGTCTTCATCTAAGCTCAACTCCTTTAAGTCTTCATCTTAGTCCTGTGTTTTCCTAGTCCTGTGTTTTCCAAAATGTAGTGCAGGATTATACAAAAGTCAATTTCAGTGATATATAGTCTCTTGTTTGGTATTATTAGTTTTTTATTTCATAGTTACCTTCTATTTATGGTTTCTCTACTTAGAGTAGGAATACAGTTGACTCTTGAACAATACAAGTTTGAACTGCACAGGTCCACTTACAGGTGGATTTCTTCAGTAGTAAATACTACAGTACCACGCAAGCTACAGCTGGTTGAAACCCTGGATGAGATGCAGATACAGAACAACCTGTATTGATAGAATCATGGACACGGAGGGTCAACTATAAACTACACTCACATTTTTTACTTCAGGGAGGATTATGGCCCCTAACCATGGCATTGGTCAAGGGTCAACTGTACACAGTTTTTAAAGTAAATTTAAAGAGTAATTAACTCAAACAATTAATTAAAATAATATGACATATTAATGAAGACACACATAGAATACTACTCAAAAATATATGCTACTTGGCTTCTCACTCTTGACATTTAACACTGTAGACCCTTTTCTTCTAGAATTTTTTTTCTTTTCATCCTAAGATTCTGACCAAGGTTCAGTTCAGTTCAGTCGCTCAGTCCTGTCTGACTCTTTGCAACCCCATGAACAGTAGCATGTCAGGCCTCCTTGTCCATCACCAACTCCCGGAACTTGCTCAAACTCATGTACATTGATTCACTGATGCCATTCAGCCATCTCACCCTCTATCATTCCCTTTTCCTCCTGCCTTCTATCTTGCCCAGCATCAGGGTCTTTTCAAATGAATCAATTCTTCCCATCAAGTGACCAAAGTATTGGAGTTTCAGCTTCAGCATCAGTCCTTCCAATGAATACTCAGGACTAATTTCCTATAGGATTGACTGGTTGAATCTCCTTGTAGTCCAAGGGACTCTCAAGAGTCTTCTCCAACACCAACAGTTCAAAAGCATCAATTCTTCATCACTCAGCTTTCTTTATAGTCCAACTCTCATATCCATATATGACTACTAGAAAAACCGTAGCTTTGACTAGACGGATATTTGTTGACACAGTGATGCTCTGTTTTTTAATATGCTGTCTAGGTTGGTCATAACTTTTCTTCCAAGGAGAAAACATCTTTTAATTTCATGGCTGCAGTCACCATCTGCTGTAATTTTGGAGCCGAAAAAAATAAAGTCTGACACTTTCCATTGTTTCCCCATGAAGTGATGGGACCAAATGCCATCATCTTAGTTTTCTGAATGATGAGTTTTAAGCCAACTTTTCCACTCCTCTTTCACTTTCATCAAGAGGCTCTTTAGTTCTTTGCGTCCTGCCATAAGGTGTCATCTACATATCTGAGGTTATTAATATTTCTTCCGGAAATCTTGATTCCACCATATACTTCATCCAGTCCAGCATTTTGCATGATGTACTCTGCATGCAAGTTAAATAAGCAGGGTGACAAAAACAGCCTTGACGTACTCCTTTCCCCATTTGGAACCAGTCTGTTGTTCAGTGTCCAGTTCTAACTGTTGCTTCTTGACCTGCATACAGGTTTCTCAGGAGGCAGGTAGAGTGGTCTAGTATTCCCATCTCTTGAAGAATTTTCCACAGTTTTTTGTGATCCACACAGTCAAAGGCTTTGGCATAGTCAATAAAGCAGAAGTAGATGTTTTTCTGGAACTCTCTTGCTTTTTTGATGATCCAATGGATGTTGGCAATTATTTTCATTATACTTACCCTCTAAGTGATTTTATTTGTTTGTATGTTTATTTATTTATATTTTGTGGTTTTAACTACCATCTTTATGTAGATTGTCAAATCTGAATGTTACTGAAGTTGAAGGTCCAATACTTTGTCCACCTGATGTGAAGAGCCCACACTTTGAAAAAGATCCTGATGCTGGGAAAGATTGAAGGCAAAAGGAGAAAGAGGCAGCAGAGAATGTGATGGTTACATAGCATCACTGACTCAATGGACATGGATTTAAGCAAACTCCAGAAGATAGTGGAGGGCAGAGGACCCTGGTATGCTATAGTCCATGGGGGTCACAAAGAGTCAGACAGTACTTAAGAGACTGAACAACAGTAAACCTGCATTGTTCTCACTGTCCCTTCTCAAAACTGTACATTTGATCTGGCTATTGAATTGTGATATCCTCATTACTGGCCATGTTGCCTTCAGTTTTTCTCTTCTCTAAGACAGACCCCAACACTGTCCTTATGAAAGATAATTGCTTCAAATTACTCTGTTTTTAACAGTGACTCATGTGGAATAAAAAGTATGTTCTCTCATCTTTTAATAACATTTTTGACATCTTCACCACTCTCAGCCTAGTCTGTCTTTGTGACCTCATCCCCTAACTCCCAGCTCTTTGGCTCTGCCTTCTTCATGTCATTTCTATCCCTGGTTCTGTCTCTTTATTTTTCTGTGATATTTGACTCTAGGTTGTTGCACATCACACAATCCCTTCTGTATACAGCCAAATTTATATTTGGTTGTATTTATTAAGTATGATGGCATATTAAATAATAAGTTTTGGTGCATCCATTCTGCTACAAAAGTTTTGGGCTTCCACATTTATAAAAATTGGAGTTTTCTTTTTTCCTTGGAAACATGGAGGATTATCTTAAGCATATAAAGATGAAAACTAACCTAATTTGGGGAATTTTTTTGTATAATCTCTGAATATTTGAAATTAGTAGAAAGTTGGCTTGTTATTGAACTTACTCTTGGCTATCAAGGCATATTGTATATAGTTATGAGATAATCTATTAAAATTTTAGTGAATCATCTGAGAATGCAAACAAATATTAGTAATTGTTTAACCAAAACATAGTTAGAAAGCTAAGCCTGTAATAGAATACCAAAATCAAAACCAGGCTGCTTATCATCCTGGGCAATGTTCTGAGTACTTACTCTCATCTGTCTATGTTGTTATTAAAATGAGGCACTAAGACTAATATTTAACCATCGTTATGATCATTGAGGTATGTATATAGTGGAAATATTACTTTCTGTGACCTTCACACTCTTGCTATTAATAAAATCTAATAATTATTTATATTTTTGTTACACACTATGGTGTTTTTGTTGTTGTTGTTGTTTAGGGCTCCCTTGATGGCTCAGTAGTAAAGAATCTGCCTACAGTGCAGGAGACCTGGGTTTGACCCCTGAGTTGGGAAGATCCCTTGGAGGAGAGCAACACAACCCACTCCAGTATTCTTGCTTGGAGAATTCCATGGACAGAGGAGCCTGGCAGGCTACCATCCATGGGGTCACAAAAAGTTGGACATGACTGAGTGACTAACACTTTCACACTTTTCACTTTCATGGTGTTTTTTATGATGTTTTATTATTTATATTATTAGAACCTCACAAAAAATCCTGTGTTGTAGGCGGAGCAACATATTTGTGGCCTTTTTTCCCCCATAGATAATCCCTGAACACTGCTTACAAACAATAAAAATCATGTTTCTTAGGCCTTGTAAAAAATAATAATGTCTTAATAATTGATAGAAATTCCTTTAGTGGGCATTTGTGTTAGGTTCTGGAAACTAATAGAAACTAATGGGCACCTGGAGCAAGGTGACTGAGAGCAGAGTTGTTCATAAAATTATATAGGGATAATTTTTGAGAGGTTATAAGATGACAAAGACTGTATAAAATTTTCAGGCTGGATCAGAGATGAGGCAGATGATCATTTATAGGTGTAAATAACCTCAATCATAGATAATAGTAAAATAATTAAGAAGTGGTAAGCTGTACTTATTATCTTTTTAAAATAGTTTCTTTAACCTTAATTTATATAATTTAATTTTTAATAATGGTTAGTTTAACAATCAGTTTGCAAACTTTCTGAAAATCTTAAAATTAGTTCTTGTGACCTGGTATAAGCCAGTATCTGCAAACTACTAGATTAATGGAAGATATGATTCCTTCAAATATTTGAGGAAACACCATAGAGAAGAGTAAGAATTTACTATTTTATTCCTGAGGGCATCACCAGGACTGGTTTATGAAAAATATAAAATGGCAGATTTATGATCCATTTTAAGACTAGACTTTTTAACAGTGAAATTTGCCAATGTGATTGACTTCTTTGAGCAATGAATTTTCATAGAAAGCATCCAAAGAGCTACTTTTTACTGACAATGTGTAAGAACAGGCTGAATGACCTCAAAGAGTGATTTTACAGAAACCATCCAGAACTGCTCTGGTCAGAAAATGATGCCTTCCAACTTTAAGGTTTAAATGGTTATTGATCAGATTTTTGTTTGTATGGGTTCTTGATACATGATTTCAAATAAATATGCCAAAATTCATTCATGACAAATTTCTTACTGAGCTCCTTGGATTCAGAGCTGCTTAAAAATGAACTGGAGAGAATAAATTTTAATATTTTTACTGTTGGCAAAAAGTTAGAAATATCAGGATTGGCTTAGATCCCATCGGTCTGATATTTCCCACAGGTATAAAGGGAAAGCTAGGAGAATAAATATTTTTCCTCATTTTCCTCATACTGTCTTCTAAAGAGCAGGGAAAAGAGAATCAGGAGAACCAAGAAGAATAATGTGCCCACTCTCCTCTCAGAGTCTGGCCCTGGCCCTGGCTTAAATGTTCAGGATATTCAAGGGGAGAAAAAAAGATGTGACACTAACTAGGGGAAGCTGTATATACAGATTTATGTATTTGCAGAGATGTCTAAAATAGATGCCACAAATGGAAAAAAAAATGGTGAAATACATGGCTCTATCTAGGTTTTGATAGAAAGTTGAGAGGCATCCATAAATCAAATTTAACTAAAAATAAAGGTGTCATTCGAGTAATTTGAATATGCATGTACTTTATCTCAAACTTCCTTGTGAATTCCAGAATATTTTAGTATCATTTAGAGATTCAGCTTTGAAAGGCTTGAGATAACAACTTAGAGGTCCACACACACAAAAAGAATCTGGGTACAATCAGGGTAAAGAGGAGTTATGGGTGATAGGCTGGTAACCACAAATAGCATAACATATAAAGGTTCGAAGGACAATTTTCCATTCTTGATACATTTTGACATTTACCTTGCAATCAGATATTCATAATGTTTTAATATGTCAAATTATATAAATATATAAAAAGAGATGAGGTATAAATATCATCATGAGGCTAACTTATCACTCTCTTTTAACAACTTAAAACAAAATACCAAGTTCTAATCTGCTAGCCTTAAAGCAAATTTCTATTGACTCTAGATAAATTAATCACTAGCATTAAAAACATATATTGTTAGTTGGGCTGCGATAAGGATGTGGGTACGGAAATCAGTATTTTAGGCCATACATTTTCATCTGCCTAAGAGCTGTGCAACCATTGCCACCAAAGTATAGCAAAGAAGAGTGAATGAGTGCCCCTGGGGAGGCACTGGAGGAACAATCCAAAGAAGTCCAAGATCATTTTGAGGACTTATATCTAATTTTTTTAATCAGTGAAAAAAATTGTGATTTGTACTCTATTATATATCCATATTTATTACAATAAAGATAAAAATTAAAAATGTTTTTCTCTAACATTTTTAAGATTATTGGATATGGCATAAAGGTGGACCCTGTGCACCCTCTAGCTTCACACAGACCCTGGCATAACACTCTGTACCCCGAGGGTTAGGCAGACCCCAGTTTGAGAGGCAGAGACCTCCAGGATGACATGCCATCTCTTCTCTTATATATATGCATTTGCATAGGCACAGTATAGTTTATGTGAGTTTTGGCATTTTCATAAACACTTTACTTACTTTAGCTAAATAGGCGGAGCTACCCACAGGTCATAAGATGGAAAGGGACATTGAGGAGGCTACTTTGTCGAGTCTCTGACCTTCAAATTCAACCACATTTAAATTTTCAAAGACATATGAAAACACAGATTGTTATATAAACTGCAAAAAAGGGATTCCACAGTAAGCTCAGAAATTCATCCCATTTTAGTACCAGGAAGTTCCTTCTTCAATACAAACAAGATGCATTTTAATGCTACATGTCTTAGAAGGCCATAAAAATACATTCAGGTAATTTAATTTAAAAGTAGCCACTTGCATTAAAGGCCATCAATTATATCCTTCAAAATGGCAACAATTTTACTAGACTATCTCTAGAACATACATGGTATTGACAGTGAAATTAAAACATCAGCCTAATTTTTGGTTGTATTGAAGCTTAATCAGACCAGATCAGATCAGTCGCTCAGTCGTGTCCGACTCTTTGCGACCCCGTGAATCGCAGCATGCCAGGCCTCCCTGTCCATCACCAACTCCTGGAGTTCACTGAGACTCATGTCCATCAAGTTATTCTTTTCGGTTGCCAGTTAAAATGAAGATTTTTATTTCACAAAAAGTAAAACAATTATTTAAACAAAAAATAAATATTGTGTTATGCCGATAGGTTAAATAGCAAGAAGGGT
This sequence comes from Bos indicus, assembly GCF_029378745.1. Lineage (NCBI taxonomy): Eukaryota > Metazoa > Chordata > Mammalia > Artiodactyla > Bovidae > Bos > Bos indicus. The sequence goes on along the minus strand of NC_091760.1, from coordinate 30,257,963 downwards.
AAAGACAGGTTTACTCTTCTCAAGGGAAAAAACTAAAGAAAATCTATTCTGTGTTTATGTCATCATTCAGAGTTGTTTTAATAAAGCTTTCTGTTTCTAATTTTTAAAAACTAGGATTGTGATTATATACTAATTCCAAGTCCTACATATATCTTCTTTTAAAAAGACAAATCTATGACTTTCTATTATCATTCAAAAGTAATAGTTGCCTATCAGTAGCTTTCACCTGATGAGTTCCTTCTTTGAGTGTCCCAAATATTCTGAAAGGCTGGTATAACTATAACCATTTTATAAATGAGAAAACTGAAACTGAAGGGGTATAAAAATTGTAGCCATCTCAGAGTAAGTTAGTGGCTTTTGTGACTTCAATTAAGATTTATCCAATACTTATGCTGTTTCCCTAATAATCTTATATTTTTCAGGTATTACTAAAATAGATGTCATAAAAACATTAAAATTTTCACAGACCTTCAGCTTAAGCTTCATGAATAAAATTCTAGTAAAAATTCCACAAAAGAGGCAAAATAATATCTATGTGGTTATGTTTTAAATATAAAGCTGAGAAGTATAGTTAGTGGTCTCTGAATTTGTGGACACAAATATATTTTCTACTTATTTTGCTTTTTGTTTATTTTTAAATATCTAATGTACAATGTATCACATTTTCTAATTTATTTTCAAATATTGTTTATAATGGATTAATTTTTAGAATCAGATAGGAAAGATCTTCAGAACACAAATTAGTAACATACAGGTCCCAGATAAGTATCTACTGTTAATATCTAAATTTTTAACAGCTTACAATTGAAAAGCATTTCCAAGAGTAGAGTAACATTTTCCAAAATGTGTCCCATGGACTACTTTTCCAACAAGCATGCTGGCTGGGAATGAAATAAGTTTAGGAAGTATAATGACACATTATATCTTTTTGTAAAGTCACAAAACATATTAGCATCTTAAAGACTGAGGAAACTTTCACTGAAGAAACATGTTTCCTGGTTTTCACATGACATTTCTTAAATGGATGCAACCTTAGAAGCTTTTCTTTTTTTCCTGGTAACATCTATTAACATTCATCAGAGATAGTGTTGGACAATACTGTCTTAGTTAGTCTTCAAACAAATCCTGTGAAAGGGATGACATCATCCGTACCTTTCTGGGACCCATCAAGGTCACCAAACTAATAAGTAACAGAGGAAAGACTCACACTCCGATCTTCAGGCCAAGTCCAGAAATTTTCTCTTTCCACTTGGCTACAGTTCTTTCTCATCGCCACCAGTACCTTCATGCTCCATTTATTTTTAACCCATATGTCCCATGCTGAAGGAAATTGCTTGTGCTGCCACTTCATGCAGCACTTTAGGATCTTGTTCCAATTTTAAGAGAGAATTCTGATAACAGAATTGCTGTGTTAAGTATTTGTTTAATGCTAAAGCAGAAAACCACTCATGAGTAACACAGGCAGTTAAATGGTACCATCTGGAGCAAAAGGCATCTGCAAGTATCCTTATTTAAGAACCAGTTTACAAATAATAACAGACCCCTGGAATTAAGCAGTTAGCTCCTTTGTCATATATAACAGCATTCAAGGGAAATAGCTTGCTTCATTGCTTTTAAATGTTCAGAAACAGAAATACTAGGATATTTTAGCTCTTTCCTTAGAAATGACAAGATGAGAATCTCTTAAACCAATAATACCAAGTAACAGATAATCCAGTTCCTATTCTCCAGTTTCATAAACACAAACAAGAAATAAAGTTTCACATCTAGAAGAGGATGAGCAAAGAAATTAAACTTACCTAGTTTATAGCACAATAAAGAAAGAACAGATGCATTTTGGAATTAAAAAAAAGATGAATCAAAAGACTCACTTCATAACAAACAGAAATATTGTACAAATCAGACAAACTTTCTAGTTATTATTTGCTGCAAATTATGTTTCCAATTTTATACTTTGCTTGTCTGCATAGCATTCAACAAAATTAGATTCTGATTATTTTGTACTCTGTATGGCATATCGTGTGTGCTCAAGAAATATTTGTAGAATATATCATTGTAGATGAAAAGAAAGGTAGAGATAGACATAGGCACAGAAATGACAGAGACTATAATCAAAGACTATTCCTTTATGGGAAGAAATGCAAAGCAATTCTCAGACCTAGAAAATCATAGCTCCTTAGGGCAATGTTTTCCTATCTTAAAATGGTAATATCTGTGCTGTACACTGTACTCTAAGGTAAACAGAAAGATATTGCTTGAGACCAAAAAAGACCAGCCAGGGGCCGTTGATGGTGTTACGCTGGCAAATGGAGGACTTGCAAGGCCATACCCAGACCTATGGGGATCAAACTCTCTGCCAACCTGGCCCCAGAAACTCAAATCTTCTCTTTTATTTGCATTCGACCAATCAGTTGTATAGACCTCATTGAAAGCAGCTTTTTTTTTTTTTTTGCTGTGAATTTATTTGTTCATGTCCCTTAAGTTAGTATTGAACAAGCATATTAACATAAGAATCCCAGGCTTACTTGTAGAACCCTACTGCTACTGCTAAGACACTTCAGTCATGTCCGACTCTGTGTGACCCCATAGACGGCAGCCACCAGGCTCCCCCGTCCCTGGGATTCTCCAGGCAATAACACTGGAGTGGGTTGCCTTCTCCAATGCATGAAAGTCAAATGTGAAAGTGAAGTCGCTCAGTTGTGTCCAACCCTCAGTGACCCCGTGGACTGCAGCCTTCCAGACTCCTCTGTCCATGGGATTTTCCAGGCAAGAGCACTGGAATGGGAATACCTAAAATTACCCAGTATCTGTTTTCATCCCAACATGTTTTTTCTTTCCTCTGTAGACAAAAGCAACTTTTTTAAGACAATTAGATTTGAATATGTACAATACCATTATTAAAATATACTGAAATCACACACATACACATAATTCATAAAAAAATTCTCAAGATCCTAAACACATCAGTAATTTGTTTACAAATTTATATTTTTATTATCACACTTTTCTGTAGTGTAATGTACATCTCATACTCTGAGCTTAAGTATTTCCCTCTCACACGCTTCTCAAAAGAAGACCACATCAGTGTCTCTGAGAGTTAAAGGAGGTGAGATAATGAGGGAAAGTGCTATGAAAATCCCAAACAATTAGAGAAATGTAAATACTGTAGAGCAAATAAACAAACCACCCAGGAGGAATATAGTTAGAGAGATAGATTAGAGAGAGAGAGAGAGATTTTGCAGTTGTTGTTGAGTTGCTAAGTCATGTCTGACTCTCTGCAACCCCACGGACTGTAGCCTTCCAGGCTCCTCTGCAAATGAGATTATCTCTGCAAGAATACTGGAGCATTGCCATGTCCTTCTCCAGGGGATTCCCCACCCATATATTGAACCCGCGTCTCCTGCTTTGGCAGGTGGATTCTTTACCACTGAGATACCTAGATATATATATAGATACGGATACTGAATATTAGATTGTTTCTGACTTTTCATGAATAAATACTCTAAGTCTCTCTTGTTTTTTCTATTAGCTAATTTATTCTACTTAAAAATATTATGGTAAGTAATTATGTAGTTAGAATTGCATTTTTATTTTAAGAATAGCTGTTTAAGATAAGGCTCCTTAAGTGTCTTCTCATAGATACTTTGTGTCTATATACCGTATGTGTATTTGAGAGAATACTGACTCTCACCAGTGCACCTTCAGATGGACAATGCTTTAGATGGGTAACACAATCTAAATCCTAAATTTCATTCTTAAATTCTTAGAGGAAAAAGTATTCTTTTCCACACATAGCTCCATTTTCCTTTTCCTCCCTAATTCCTTGGCCTTTTGCAAACCTCCACGTCCTATGGATGAATAGTATTAAGGCCTTTTCAAGTCCTTTTTTTTTTTTAATTTAAATTTTCTATTTAGTAAAATCGTGGTTAAAGTCTAGATAGTAGGTATAGAAAATCTTAGCTATGTAAATTCCATCTCTTTTCCTTAGGTTCTGCCCTACTGCTGGGATTTTGTGTTGTCCCATATAAATACAATTATTTAAATACAATTACTAGAATAAAGAGGAACTTCCCTAGTGGCTGAGAGGGTAAAGGGTCTGTCTGCAATGTAGGAGACCCTGGTTCAATCCCTGGGTTGGGAAGATCCCCTAGAGAAGGAAATGGAGCCCACTCCAGAATTCTTGCCTGGAAAATCCCATGGATCGCGGAGCCTGGTAGGCTACCGTCCATGGGGTCACAAAGAGTCGGACACGACTGAGCTTCACTTCACTTCACTCACTCACTGAGCTTCACTTCACTTCACTTCACTCACTGAGCTTCACTTCACTTCACTTCACTCACTAGAATAAAGAGAACACAGAAGGAAGCATTATGTCAGTTACAGTTCAAAATATAGTGACAACGTGGTTTGGAATATCTAGCAACTCAGCTTTACCCAATTTCCTCTGTTCTGTTTCTGAAAATCTGTCCCATCAAATCTCTTGCCCACTTTATAGGACCTGGGGGATATGACGTGTGGACAGTTACTTTTGGAGCTAGAAAAGTGTGGGATTGGGAAAAATTCCCCAAAGCCTAGTTTCATCAAACTTCCTTCATGTTCAGTAGATGAGTAAATGCCCCTAGGTGGCTTCCATGATATTTATATATTGTGCTTTGTGCTTTTAACTTCTTCAGAGTGCTTTTACTTTTTTTTTTCATCTCATGGCTCCACATTTCTTTGGGTACCTGGAGTGATTGACTGTACCATATATTGTGCTTATCATAGCTTACACAAAACTTCCTATTTTGGTAACGTTTAAGATGTTCTTTGTATGCTGTGACACATTTTGGCAATTTGGGCAAAGAGAAAGAAAGCATTCACTAATATAGTGTATTTGCAAATAGGTACAATAAGCTAGCTTTGCATAATGCTAGTAGGAATCAAAAGGTTTAATTTACAGAATGAATGACTGCATAATGCAGTCTTTAAATATAGAGAAAAAATAAGCCCTCTAAAAATGAAAGGCAACTTGGGCACTGTTTTTTTTTTTTTCTTTTTTGCATAAATTCCTTAGAAGCTTTCATAAACTCATCTTTTTTCCTCAAGGTAATTGTGTTTAAAAGAAACCTGGAAAAAGCTAAATAATTGATCTGTACAGGCTTAAATGGAAACAACTTATCCTGTTCATCATGGGTGGGGATTGTAAATGCATGAATATGATTGATGCATTTATTATACTTGGAAGGATGGTGTTAATGGGGTGACTTCCTGATGTTCATGCCATTTGCTTTTGTAGAACAATATATATGTTAAATTATTCAATGGTTAATTGTGGGGGTTGTTTGATTTTGATCAGACATTTTTATTTCCAGCACTAATTCAAATTTTAGTATTAAGTTGTAAAATAGAGTTCTAAAGTTGTAACGTGAAAATAAACTTCATCTGAATAAAAATTATGTCATAACCAGTATCTGATTTCTCTAGTGAACATATAATTTCCACAGGAGCAGTGAAATATGCAAATATTTACACATATACACACAAACATCTGCTTTTGAAGTCCATATGCAATTGTGTGAGTAGAGAGGGGTTTATGTCAGATCATTTAGTTTCTGAACTATGTCTGGTTTAAACCAAGATTTAAATGCATTTGAGAAACCTGAGCCCTTTCAATTTATTTGATGAAGATACATTTACATTAATTAATCAGAACTATTTATATAACACTTATTATGTGCCAGGCTCTTCACTAAGCATTTGATGTGTAAAAGTTCATGTGATTATGTTAAGAAAAGAACGAGATGTATTTTATCATTGTTCTCACTGTACAGATGAGAAAACAAAGCACAGAATGCTTAATGGATTCAAGGGTGCATGGTAGCATATGGATAATCTCCATGGTAGATAAAGGGGGACAGAGAGCTTATCTGTCTTATGTGCTCACTGTTGTTTCCTATCGCCTAGACCTAGAACACTGCAATAAACAAAGTGGCCATTTAGCCTATTTTAGTAAATGAGTAAATCTCACCAGATTATCATTGATGCCTATTGTTGGAGTGAAAAATCTCAATTTTTCAGGTATGACCATGTTAGTTCTACTAGTGATAAAAACAGAAATAATCAATCCATTTTATAAATCTAAATACCTGGAACAACCAAACAAAAAAGAACAGAGGATAAGGGTACATTGCAAAGGGTATGCCTTTGTCTAAGCACACTCATCTAAGCTTTCCTTTAAATCTAAAATTTTAGAATGTAGGGGGAACGAAATAAGACCAGATTCTCTTTTAGCTCACTCTCTTCTTTCCCTTTTATCCTCCCTTGCCACCAGCCATACCCTTTGGACTAAATATAACAACTTGTTTCACTCTTTCTTGTTTTTGTTGTTGTTTTCCCTGAAAGTGGAAAGAAACAGAAATTCCAACTGTGTTCCATTTATTCAGATATTGAACACAAATAACTATTTCATCTTTATTCAAACTTCCTACCTCCACACTTTACACTCATAATGAAACCAAACATTTTATTGAGAAAACAGATGCAAGCAGACAAAATCACCTCATTTTTACAGATTCCCCAGCCTAACTGCCAGTGTCCCTGTGTATCTGGCCTGTTTTCTGTCTTTGCTCCCACTGAGGAATAGCCTCTCTTGTTGTCATCCCTATTCATCCCTCTTGTCTATTTAAAGGTAATTGTTCTGCAATTATCTTTTTGATCTCCTGCACCATCAATTTCTCCCTCATTCCAAAACCATTTCCATCAGCATACAAGCAGGCTAAATTGTACTCACTTTTAAAAATAAAAACTCCCTTGACCCTCTATCTGTTCCTCTGTCACAGCAAAATTTCTGGTTGAGTATAGCAGGAAGTCTCAACTCTTTTATCTCCCATTCTTATCTCACATAACAAACATAATTAAAATTTAATAAGTCCAATTGTACTTAGAAAAAAATCCAAATTCCTTAATATGACCCACAATATTTTAAAGAACCTGACTCTTACTTACCTCTTCCCATTTCACCCTCCTCCAATCACACACACTCTGCTCTTCACAGACTCATCTTTCTCTGTCCCTTGAAAAGCCAAGTTGTTTGCAACCTTAGGGCAATTACCTGCTGTTGCTTCTGCCTGGAGCACTTAACTTCGTAAGTATCAAATAGCTAGTTACTTTTCATTCAAGTTATATCAAATACCATCTCTCTAGAGAGGCTTTCCTGAGCTCACTATGTGAGATGCTTGTATTACTTATCTTTAGCTAGGTGACAAATCACCCCCAAAATGCTGCAGTTTAAAATATCAATAACACAATTGCTTTACCATCATCTATGTATCTCACCATTTCTGTCAGGACTTCAGGAAAAGCTGGATTGGGTGTTTTCACTCAGAATCTTGAAGTTGTAGTTCAGATATCAGCTGGGGCTACAGTTATCCAAAGGCTTGACTGAGGCTGGTAATCCACCTCCATGACAGCTCACCCACATGGCTAGCAAGTTGATATGGGTAAGTTGGTTTCTCTCCAGATGGATTTCTTCAATGAACTCTTTGTGTATCTTACAATGTGGAGATTGAGATTGATTTTCTGCAGAGCAGGCAGTCCAAGAGATCAAGGCAAAAACTTCAATGCCTTTATGACATGGCTTCAGAAGTAACACACCATATCCTCTTGATCTTACTGGCCAGCAATGATTAAATACGGGAGAGTTATACATAAGGATATGAATACTGGAGGGCACTTTGGAGCTTACTTTGTTTTGTACTGTTGTTGTCTTTTTACTTAAATTTCACCACCCATTCCTCCATTTTGAATAAGGATTCTTTGCTATTAAAGTTCAGTAAAGTAGCAGAATACAGTAGTGTCTTGATCAACACTTGTTCTAATTTCTAGCATGCAGATGCTAACAGAATGAGAAAAAAAGAAAACATTTCCCACGTTCCCTTGTAACTAAGCTTCAAGATATGAATTAAGTTTACCCATCCATCCAGTCATATTGGCATAATTTCTTAGTTTAGAACTTAGTCACATGGAAAAATAGGCAGGATAAGATCCATATTACTGATCTGCCATTATTACTGGTAACATTTCTGGCAGAGCTGACTATTCTGGGGCAAGTAGTTATAAGAACAGCTTTTTGATTCAGGAAATTCCTGATTACAGAAGAGGCAACAGCTGTCTGGGTACTCCATTTCTATGGTATGGTTTGGGGAGTTGTCATAGCATTCAGCATTAAGTCTCTCTCTCTCTTTTTTTTTTTTTTTCCAGCATTCCCAGTGATTTAGGAGCTACCATTATCTTTTAGTAAATTACTTTCTGCTTTCCTTACCTAGAGTTCCGTCGTCTTTAACTAAAAACCCTAATCATTACAAGTTACATTAGCTGTGTCCGCCAAAATAATGCCCAGGCAGTCTCTGGTGTGTGTGTGTCTGTGTCTGTGTCTGTGTGTGCACACGCACATGCATGCCTTATATACAAATGTCTGCATCATAACAGCTCTCTCACCTGTGGAAAGCGGTGCCTGCAGGAACTTTCAGTCTCTCCTTTCTTCTCTGCTGTGGGTTTCAGATTTTCTCTTGATTTCCTTCTCTGCTCGACTCAACTTATACTTCCTATTACTGTCTCCTATGCCCAAGTTCACCCAACAATAGGAAGAGTTAGTGGTTGCAAAGAAGACACAGTTAATAACTGTTTTCATTCAACCCTTCCCACTCTCTCATTAGAAAGTTCTAATAGTCTTATCAGAAAAGGGGTAAATTCCCAAATTCAGATACTTATCCCACTGTCCTATCATTTTTTTTCTTTCCCATCATTTTTTCCCTATCATCTAAGACCTCAAGGTCTTAGATCTTTTACACTGCTGCAATAAAATATTTAAGAAGATATCAGTCAAAATAGTTCTGAAATTTAAATTCATCTCACTTCAGTACTCAGAAATTATCATTAATGTTCATATCTTCCATAGACTCAAATAGAGAAAAATAGTTTTAAAATTTGGATCTCTATGGGTTTTCAGGGAGAGGTATAAGTAGAAAGCAAAGTATAAATAGCACAGCAGGAAAAATTTTTTACCTAACCTCCACTTCCTACTTCCTTGTATTTATTCACTATCAAAGGCTGTAGAAATTTTCAAAAGTCCCATGCGTATGAGTAACACACATGATCTTGGGACTGTGTGAAAAAGTTAAACAGTACATGCATGAAATTACTATTTAACAAGCTACATAGGAAACGCCATGGCCTCCTTATTTCTGCCTAGTGGAGCAGTTACTTTCAGTTTAGACTTTTCCCAACAAAGAGACCTTAAAATCCTATGCCTATGGCCACAACATGCATTAGAAAAGCAGACAAAGATTTCAGGGAATGGAATGACAGAGAATTGTAGAATCGCACTGTTCCAGCCAGCATTTGGCAGAGCATAACGGATAACAGTAAAACCTCCCATAGTATTCAATTGATAAAGACTCAGTACTTAAAGACTGCTTTGAAGACGTGTGTAATAAAATACCAGTGAAATGGGATGCCTAGAATGCCTGGTGAGGTAGGGCTTTAATTTGTTTTACGGAGCAGAGTACCAGCTGCTTCTCTGTTTAGAAAGAGGTAAAAAAGTCATCTTAAAGCCATTCTTCTCTACTCTGTGCAGTTATGCAAATGTAAGACATAAAGTCATTCCTCACTGAACAAATCTTCTGTTAGATTTAGCAGGGCTGCACCTAACTCTTGGTAATCAGAGCCTCAGAAGTGGGTGCACCAATTTGCAAAAGGAACTCTTGGTGAATGAAGGAGGCAAAATCTCAACCACTTTTTCCTGATTTCAAAATTAAGGAAAACTGTTCAGTGAAGAGAAGTAGCCTTGACTAGATTTGCTGACATTTCAGAGACTCTAAGAGGAATTCACTGGGAGTCAGCAGAGACAGACTATAGCATTGACCTGGGCTCAGTGGGATTTTTTAAGGAGGGACGGCTACAAGTATCCTGGTCTATGATTCTAGAAAGAGTAACAGAAAGCTATAAACCTGGGGCTCAAATACAGAGCACCAATATAGTTTGCATAAAGACCTGAACCCTCGAATGCACCTTCACTAGAAAAAAAAGAGCATTCGATAGTAACACTATGGTGATAAAAATGCAGTGAACTTATTGGACTCTCCTGATATTCCCTCTTTTCATCTGGCTTTGAGAAGCAGGACTGTCTTGTGAGCCATGGCAAAACCTGTCAAGACTAGTATCTTCCTGATCTAGTTTGTATTTGTGTACAGACTTCTCAGGATTATAGTATTGAAATGTGGTGGTATGAGATGATGCTAGTGACATAGTAAGAAGCTAGAATTCAAATCTAGAAGAAATACCAAAAAGAATTTTTCCAGTCATATAAAGTAATTATTTCAGAGCTTTAGGGTGTAGTTAGGGTTTAAGTAGTTGGGCTTCCCTGGTGGCTCAGACGGTAAAGCATGTGCCCGCAGATGACCTGGGTTTGATCCCTGGGTTGGGAAGATCCCCTGGAGAAAGAAATGGCAACCCACTCCAGTACTCTTGCCTAGAAAATCCCATGGATGGAGGAGCCTGATAGGCTACAATCCATGGGATCACAAAGACTCGGACATGATTGAGCATTACACATGCATTGCCAATCACAAGAATTAAATTACCCCTCCCCCCACCCCCAAATACTCCAGTATCAGTCCAGCAGAGATCTTGACACATCTCAAGTGTTCAGGGTGGTAACAGGCCTCAGATATCTGTCACTCGAAAAAAACTTCCCACATCATCATTTACTTCCTAGTTTTCTGAGAAAACTCATGAAAAGTCTCTCTTCTCTTCAGTTTGTCTGTCTTTTCCCTGCACAAGTTTAGGCTTAAAGAGAAAACAAACCAGCGCAGAGAAGAGTGGAAGTGGGAATTGCCTTTTGGGATCCTTACCACCACTTCAACACTTGGCCCTGTCCATAGAGGCGGTCAAGAATTCCACAACACAAGAAGTTCAGAACTGGGGACTCAAAATTTGGTAGCATTCTTGGGTTTTAGGAAGAAGTGAGCTATAAGACTTCTTACATCTTTCAACTTTACTAGTGAGAACAAAGCACAGATTAATTTAATATCAATAGAGTGTCTTGCCACTTCTTCTCAAGTTAAATATACATACCTCCAACAGCTATTTTTATATACAGATACCTTAAGTAGTGGCCAATATCTCTCATTGTTCAGAACAAACAAAACTAGGTAAGCCATGGTATTTATTACATGTTGTTGGTTCTGCCTCAAGGTGGCACAAATTATGATTGCATCAGAGAAAAGAGAGGAAAAAATTATTTATTAGAAACAGTAGGATAGTAATATAGAAATAGAAACAGGCAGGAAAACTCCTGAAACTAGGGGGTAAAGTGGAAAGAAAACATTTAACCCTCCCCCTTCCAAGCTTCTGTATCACTCTCTAACCTTTGACCTCTATGAGGCTGACTCCCAGGCAACAGGTATTATACCATTGCCTTTTGGGATATAGGTTAATAACTATCCCTACTGCCCAGTCCATAAGGGGAGGAAATTCCTCAGTTTTATTGATATTGGGGTGATGATTTTCTGTTTTGCCAAGCTGAATCTCTGACTTTCATTTTTTGTTCCTGAATTCATTTCTGTCCCAAAGGAAACATCGTTTTTCAAGGTGATTCAATTCTACTTGACTGTACAGATTTTGTAGCATTATTGGATTAAATTGGCCTTATGGGTTTACCTTGGGAACCCAGCCACCATTTATAACATTTTCTATGGGGGAAATGCATTTCAAGCTCTAAACTACCAGATGTACAAAAAGCTCATTAGTAAACCAGTAACGTCCTTTCTTTTCTGTGCCTTGCCTTTGCCTGTGAGAGAAACAACCACACTGGTATGAACTACCTTCTTTTAACTAACTTCTTTTCTCAGTTGGAATGCTTTTGTCTGTAAGTGATAGAAGACACTGCTAAGTGGGGCTTAAACAATAAGAACACTTATTATGACATTCAGCAAGAAGTCCAGAGAGAAGCAGATCTAAGAACAGGCTCAGCAGCCTAACAATGCCTTAAAGTACCTAAGCTCTTTCTAACCTTCAGCTTTGCCATGCTCTACATGTCATCAATCTCCCTCATCCCCAGTCCCTAGGCAGCAGCAACTCCATACATTAAATCCTCATAACTACATCCAAAGACTGGAAAGCAGAGGGGACTGAGGTGTTTTTCTCCTCATATCTAGTTCTTTCATCAAAAAGAAACCTTTCCCAGAAGCCTTGCAATAGACTTTCTTTCAGGTCCTATTGGCCAAAACTGAATTAAATCCAAATGAAATCCTGGTGAAAGAGATTGAGATTATGGCCTATATGCTTCATGTTTTCTACACTTGGCTGGAGTGGGGCTCATCTTCTCCGAGCACATTTTTTCCCAAACTTGAACAAAATGAGGGTTTAATTAGGAAGGAGAAGCGATGACTGGTTATTGGTAGGTAACCAATAGCATGTCACACTGTAATTTTACTCCTCTTTATGTTCTCTTGCTTGAGAGGTTTACTCTAGACCAGTAACATATGGCACCAGGCTACAAAGATGAGACTTTAATGGGATACAAAGCACATTAACAAAATGTGTGCTAAATTGCAATGCTATGGTTGTGCTGCAAACTCGATGTTGTGAAATTATATTCCTGATTAGACAATATAAATAGTGCAATGCCAGTTTGAATGTTAGAGTGATTCATTGAGCTTAAAGACATAAAGCATGGAAAGCTCCCTAGTGCTAACTATGCTCACTTTTCACTGACCTATGTCCAATGAGCCAAAATTTAAACCATGTGAAATTCACATCTAAACAAGAGTGTTGTTAATACAGCACTTACTACACAATGAACTCTTGGCAGCTTTTCAATGATTAGTGACACAGAAAATTTTTGTCCGGGGACTATTAGCAGTAGTTTTCTCAAAGCAATACCCCTTGAATTAGAATCGCATATATAACCAACAACACAATCACCAGATACCCTTCTCCAGTAAAACTCTCAGATGTTTTGTTTAATATAGATTCAGGTGTTTTGTTTAATATAGATCATTACTCTGTAAAGATCATACTCCTTATCACAAGACTGTGCAAAGATAATTCACATACTACAAAGCACAGCTTAAGCCATCCTCTTTGTCTTAAAAAGGTATTACAACTTCTACCATAGGCCACAAAGAGAGGAAAACTGGGTTCCAATACCTACTCAACTCCAGGAAAGTAATCTGACATACACTGAGCTACAGAAAGACTTGATATTACCCGTGTCTAAAATAAAGGTACAACACTTAAATACACAGAACTAAAAGTCAGGGGTCTTCTAGAAATTTTCCTAAGAATACAATGTGGACCACAGAAGACAGGATAGTTCTTCCAAAACTGTGTCACTGCTTGCAACTTTTGACCAGGTCTGGGTGCGAGAGAGGATATACCTTCTGTATGTTTCTCTCCCCTAACTTTGAAACATGCAGTCATGAAAACCATGTGCCATTATGACTATCTTTGACTCACCTCTCTTCTTTTGGGGCTTCAAGATGAGTGAAGAATGGATTCCCATAATTATTTATTGAATTTCAAAAATTTGTTCTCCCAAACTTCAGTTGGGAAGTGAAAATAAAAGGATTGTCAAAAAAAGATAGTCTTTTCACTTTGTCTGATCCTAGTGTGTGCCTGAAAGTGAAGAAAGCAATTCTTAAAGAACATATAACATACCGTTTCTTTTTGGACAAAACAAAAGGAAGAGGAAAAGACAATAAGGAGAAGGATACACTTAAATGCACACAACGACACACTTTAAATGGGAATTAAATATTTTTAAACTACAGTGAAAACGGTCATAGAAATTTCAGTCACTGGCAGTTAATGCAATTTTAAAATTAGAAATAAAAAAGATGAGGTAACCAAAAACTGTACATCATCTAAATTTTAATCCCTAACAGCTATATTATTTGCAATGAACATGATAACACTTCAGTGTCCTGTCAAATTTGAATTATGATCTTTATCAACTTATCAACAATTATTTATTGGCGCTTCAGCACTAGGCTTGGCTCTGAGTTAAGAAATATAAAGAGCATGTAAAAAACAAAGTCTGCTTCAAAGAGTTTATACCATAGTTTGAGGGACTGTTATACTTGAAATAATACAGCATAATATAGGTACTATATAAGTTAAATGCTAAATTTACACGCAATCTAAAATGTGACACATATTCATACATTTCTAACATTTTATTTCTCGTCTGCTTTTCCCTTTTGTACATTCAGTTCCTTTCCATTACCTTGGCTATTGATCTTTTTAATGTGGGTGAAGCGCCAGGCCTAATGTACTGTAGATTCTGTTTGAAGCTTGTGTTTGTGACATTCTCTGTCTGTCTTTAAAAATAAAACTAAGCTGAGGTATTCCTAAACTTTTTAGAACATGAATAACTTCTGATTGCTTAGAAATTATTTGGAGTTACTTCTCAGGAAAGAACAGACGTTTGTAAAGCTGAAGAACTAATTGGGCTTTGCACAGTTCTGTCAAACATGGGAAAGCTTCTGTCTATCCAGACACCTGGCAGAAAATAACAAAAGGTTTTCACTGACATGCAAAGCAAGAGTTCACTGAATTTTTCAAAATTCTATTTTCAACACTATGTTCATTAGTTGAGCTTATCTTTCTTGTCCCTAATTATGTTGTTTTAGATGTTGGAAGCGTTACTTTTTAAAAACATGTGTAACCAATTACAAAATTAATAAATATCTATGCTTAATTGGAGGATGGATAGAGGTAACATTGTGATCCTGAAAAAAACCTCAACAAAGTAACTATGATATTCAAATACTTTTTAAAAAACTATATATGCTTTAAAAAGTGAAGTATCTAGTTATAATTATTTCTTTTTCCTTTCAAGAATTAACCAACTAAATACAGCTTTTATTAACTCAGTTCTACATTCTACCAAATGTGGAAATCTTATCTAATTGTTTAATTAGTTGCTTAATTATTAAGTGAGTATACTAATTTACAAATATAAATTATAGTAATTTCATTACTACAAATCATTTTCAAAATATTTTCTTCCTGAAACTGAGAAATTTGAATTGGAGATGCATAACAAAACATCTACTTGGTGAGTCTGTTATGTATTGATAGATAAATGTGTAAAAAATGGTTTTAGTCCATTGAAAGGGAATTGTCCTAATAGCCCTATTTCTTCCCATCATATTGTGAAATAATATTTTAATTGTTCAACAATTCCTATAAATAAAAGGAAATTGCCTTTCTAAAAAAGTAGGCCAATAAAATAGGCCAACTTGTTTATGAAGCAAAGTATTTTCATCCACTTGCTCATAGTTCTTGGCTTTTGACAAGATGTCTCTGACATCTGAAATGGAAATATTCACTCTATAATTATACAACTTTATATATTTTTTCATATATATATTCATGCTAAAAAATTTTAGATGAGCTTATTTGAATAATGCAGGCCATCCATTAAAACTGAGGAATTTATTCAACTGCATTTATGATTCATAAGTATATCCTCATATGACATTGGAACTTTTTCCTACCAAACATTTTGTACATTGTTTAAGGTTACAAAACTTTTTTGTATATTATCACCTTTTGGCCACTTATTTTAAGCCAATTCCTGAACTCGTCATCATTCAGTCACTCAGGCATGTCCAACTCTTTGTGACTTTATGGACTGCAGCATGCCAGGCTTCCCTGTCCTTCAACCATCTTCCTGAGCTTGCTCAGACTCATGTCCATTGATTTAGTAGATAATCTATACTCTGCATCATGGTCTGTAGCAACTAAATTATAAAGAGATGACAATGTGCAGCTGATCAATGATATAAAGAGGTATACATGCATGTGTGTTCAGTTGTGTTGGACTGTTTGCGACCCCATGGACTGTAGCCCACCAGGCTCCTCTCTCCATGGAATTTTCCAGGCAAGAATACTGGAGTTGAGTGCCATTTCCTTCTCCAGGGGATCTTCCCAACCCAGACATTGAACCCATGTCTCTTGCATCTCTGGAATTGGCAGGCGAATTCTTTACAGTGAGCTACCTGGGAAGCCTCTAAAGAAATAGGCAATTGTTTAATGCTGTGCTTTAAGATTAGAAGGGAAACTTTATAAAATGTTAGAAGAGTAGTACTTTCAAATGATTTACAGCTTTCCTAAAAAATGTGTAGCCTGATCACCTTTTCAGTTTGAACTTGTTTGTGGGCCTCATGAGATTAAAAATGGTTTCCAGAGAAAACTATATTTTCAGTTACCAAAATTTTATTACCTTTATTGAGACATATTTATATTGAGACATTTAATTAACATTTAATTTATTATAATAAAACTCATGGTCTTAACACTCCATTTATTTCTTCTCATTATTTAGGAAACATAACTATCAAAATATTATAAAGTAATACATGCATTAGTCAATGACAGCCAAAATTATGCTGAATAATAAGCAATCCTAAAGTGTCAGTGACTTATAAATACAAACAATTCTCTTCTCACACATCAAACTATGGGTTACCCATAGATCTACATATCTCAGCTGGGCTCACCAGAGATTGATTAGGCTGGATTGGTTTCCAGAAGGTCAAGTTCAATTCTGCTCCATTTGTCTTTATCCTTGTGGGACCAGAGACTACTCAGGGCATATATCTCTCATGGTGCACAGTGGAATCTCAAGAGATGATGCTTATTACACCACTACACTCAAAACCAGTTCTTATGTTATGGCTGCTCCTAACCCATTTGCTAAAGCAAGGCCAACAGCAACGTGGTGGGAAAATCTATCGCACCTATCCTGGTAGAAGATAATAAGATATTACCCGGCAAAGGGTTTGAGTGTATAATTCAATAGTAGGGAGAATAAATATCTTCCATAATATATCCATATTTTATGATAGATGTTCATGACTTTAAATTTGGGAAATATATGTGCATAACTTGAGGAAAATACTCTTGATCAGTAAGGTAAAATTATCCACTTGTAATAAGAATTTAAAGTTGGAAACTTAACTGGAATTTGTCAATTTATTTAACATGTAATTTTAACTTACAGGTAAGTTTCAATTCAGTTCAGTTGCACAGTCGTTTCCGACTCCTTGAGACCCCATGAACCGCAGCACACCAGGCCTCCCTGTCCATCACTGACTCCCAGAGTTCACTCAAACTCATGTCCATTGAGTAGCTGATGCCACCTAACCATCTCATCCTCTGTCACCCCTTTCTCTTCCTGCCTTCAATCTTTCCCAAAATCAGGGTCTTTTCAAATAAGTCATCTCTTTGCATCAGGTGGCCAAAATCTGGAGTTTCAGCTTCAACATCAGTCCATCCAATGAACACCCAGGACTGATTTCCCATAGGATGGACTGATTGGATCTCTTTCCAGTCCAAGGGACTCTCAAGAGTTCAAAGCATCAATTCTTCAGCACTCAGCTTTCTTTATAGTCCAACTCTCACATCCATACATGACTACCAGAAAAACCATAGCCTTGACTAGATGGACCTTTGTTGGCAAAGTAATGTCTCTGCTTTTTAATATGCTGTCTAGATTGGTCATAACTTTCTTTCCAAGGAGTAAGCGTCTTTTAATTTCATGGCTGCAATCACAATCTGCAGTGATTTTGGAGCCCCCCAAAATAGTCAGCCACTGTTTCCCCATCTATTTGCCATGAAGTGATAGGACTGGTTGCCATGATCTTAATTTTCTGAATTTTGAATTTTAAGCCAACTTTTTCACTCTCTTCTTTCACTTTCATCAAAAGGTTCTTTAGTTCTTCTTCACTTTCTGCCATAAGGGTGCTATCATCTGCATATCTGAGGTTATTGATATTTCTCCCAGCAATCTTGATTCCAACTTCTGCTTCATCCAACCCAGCATTTCTCATGATGTATTCTGCATATAAGTTAACTAAGCAGGGTGACAATATACAGCCTTGAATTACTCCTCTCCCTATTTGGAACCAGTCTGTTGTTCCATGTCCAGTTCTAACTGTTGCTTCCTGACCTGCCTACAAATTTCTCAAGAGGCAGGTCAGGTGGTCTGCTATTCCCATCTCTTTCAGAATTTTCCACAGTTTATTGTAATCCACACAGTCAAAGGCTTTGGCATAGTCAATAAAGAAGAAATAGATATTTTTCTGGAACTCTCTTGTTTTTTTGATGATCCAGCAGATGTTGGCAATTTGATCTCTGGTTACTCTGCCTTTTCTAAAACCAGCTTGAGGTGAAAAGACAGCCTTCAGAATGGGAGAAAATAATAGCAAATGAAGCAACCGACAAACAACTAATCTCAAAAATATACAAGCAACTCTTGCAGCTCAATTCCAGAAAAATAAATGATCCAATCAAAAAATGGGCCAAAGAACTAAATAGACAGTTCTCCAAAGAAGACATACAGATGGCTAACAAACACATGAAAAGATGCTCAACATCACTCATTATCAGAGAAATGCAAATCAAAACCACTATGAGGTACCATTTCACGCTAGTCAGAATGGCTGCGATCCAAAAGTCTACAAGCAATAAATGCTGGAGAGGGTGTGGAGAAAAGGGAACCCTCTTACACTGTTGGTGGGAATGCAAACTAGTACAGCCACTATGGAGAACAGTGTGGAGATTCATTAAAAAACTGGAAATAGAACTGCCTTATGATCCAGCAATCCCACTGCTGGGCATACACACTGAGGAAACCAGAAGGGAAAGAGACACGTGTACCCCAATGTTCATCGCAGCACTGTGTATAATAGCCAGGACATGGAAGCAACCCAGATGTCCATCAGCAGATGAATGGATAAGAAAGCTGTGGTACATATATACACAATGGAGTATTACTCAGCCATTGAAAAGAATACATTTGAATCAGTTCTAATGAGGTGGATGAAACTGGAGCCTATTATACAGAGTGAAGTAAGCCAGAAAGAAAAACACCAATACAGTATACTAACACATATATATGGAATTTAGAAAGATAGTAACAATAACCCTGTATATGAGACAGCAAAAGAGACACTGATGTATAGAACAGTCTTTTGGACTCTGTGGGAGAGGGAGAGAGTGGGATGATTTGGGAGAATGACATTGAAACATGTATAATATCATATATGAAATGAGTCACCAGTCCAGGTTCGATGCATGATACTGGATGCTTGGGGCTGGTGCACTGGGACGACCCAGAGGGATGGTATGAGGAGGGAGAAGGGAGGAGGGTTCAGGATGGGGAACACATGTATACCTGTGGTGGATTCATTTTGATATATGGCAAAACCAATACAATATTGTAAAGTTAAAAAATAAAACAAAAAAAAAAAAAATAAAATAAAAATGAAATTACTGAATATTTCAAAATAAATAAATAAAACCAGCTTGAGCATCTGGAAGTTCATGGTTCATGTATTGCTGAAGCCTAGCTTGGAGAATTTTGAGCATTACTTTACTAGCATGTGAGATGAGTGCAATTGTGCAGTAGTCTGAGCATTCTTTGGCATTGCCTTTCTTTGGAATGAAAACTGACCTTTTCCAGTTCTGTGGCCATTGCTGAGTTTTCCAAATTTGCTGACATATTGGGTGCAACACTTTCACAGCATCATCTTTTAGGATTTGAAATAGCTCAACTAGAATTCCATCACCTCCACTAGCTTTGTTTGTAGTGATACTTCCTAAAAACCACTTGACTTCACATTCCAGGATGTCTGGCTCTAGGTGAGTGATCACACCATCATGATTACCTGAGTCATGAAATCTTTTTTATGTAGTTCTTCTGTATATTTTTGCCACCTCTTCTAAATATCTTCTGCTTCTGTTAGGTCCATACCATTTCTGTCCTTTATTGAACCCATCTTTGCATGAAATGTTCCCTTGGTATCTCCAATTTTCTTGAAGAGATCTCTAGTCTTTCCTATTCTATTATTTTCCTCTATTTCTTTGCATTGATCACTGAGGAAGCCTTTCTTATCTCTCCTTGCTATTCTTTGGAACTCTGCATAAGTTTAATTAACATGTAATTGCATTGTAATTGCATTGTTAACATACAGGTACATTTAGATTATATCTTCCAGAACCAAATGAATATAACATCCAGTATCACTTGAAAAATTAAGTTATTGAATGAAGACATTGTCTGAAATACATACCTTTCCCTCTTGATGATTGGAAATAGAAAAATATTTTTTTTCTGGCATAATTTTAGGGCAAGAAGCACTCAATAATAAAAATCCAGCATTTTTTGTTATGTGCTAAAGAAAACATTTTTATACGGTGAATTTATATACTTACATAAATCCCTCTATCTACGGGATTTCCCAGGCAAGAATACTCGAGTGGGTTGCCATTTCCTCCTTCAGCAGATCTTCCTGACACAGGAATCAAACCTATTTCTCCTGCAGTGTAGATGGATTCTTTACTTTCTAAGCCACCAAGGAAGCCCTGCTGCTCAGAGTGTGAAAAATAAAAAGGCTGATACATGATTTTTTGTTTTTGTTTTATATTTTCAGTACATGCATTTCTAAGCACTGAAAAAGTGTAAGTCACTCAGTCATGTTCAACTCTTTGCAACTTCATGGACTGTAATCCACCAGGCTCCTTTGTCCATGGAATTCTCCAGGCAATAATACTGGAGTGGAACCATTCCATTCTTCACCGGATCTTCTCAATCCAGGTATTGAACCTGGGTCTCCTCATTGCAGGCAGATTTTTTACATTTGAGCCACCAAGGAAGCCCAATTATTGAAGGTGCTATGTAAAAACCACTATATAGTGTTAGGAAGTGTTCTAATTTCATTCTTTTACATGGAGCTATCCAGTTTTTCCAGTACACTTATTGAAGAGCCTATCTTTGCCCCATTGTATATTCTTGCCTACTTTGTCAAAAATAAGGTACCCATAGGGGCTTGGGTTTATCTCTGGGCTTTCTACCTTGTTCCTTGGTCTATATTTCTGTTTTTGTGCCAATACCATACTATCTTGATGACTGTAGCTTTGTAGTATACTCTGGAGTCAGGGGTGTTGACTCCTTCAGCTCCATTCTTTTTCAAGATTGCTTTGGCTAGTCAGGGTCTTTTATATGAATTGTGAAATTTTTGTTCTAGTTCTGTGAAAAATGCAATTTGATACAGATCACATTGAATCTGTAGATTGCATTTGATAGTATAGTCATTTTCACAATATTGATTCTTCAAACACAAGAACATGAAGTATCTCTCCACCTGTTTATGTCATCTTTGATTTCTTTCATTAGGGTCTTATAGTTTTCTGTATACAGTTCTTTTGTCTCCTTAGGTAGGTTTATTCCTAGATCTTTTATTCTTTTAGTCGCAGTGGTGAATGGGATTGATTCCTTAATTTCTCTTTCTGATTTTTCATTGTTAGTATATAAGAATGCAAGTGATTTTTGTGTATTGATTTTGTATCCTGTTACTCTGCTACATTCACTGATTAGCTCTATTAATTGAAATTAAAAGACATTTACTCCTTGAAAGGAAAGTTATGACAAACCTAGATAGCATATTCAAAAGCAGAAACATTACTTTGCCATCAAAGGTCCGTCTAGTCAAGGCTATGGTTTTTCCAGTAGTCATGTATGGATGTGAGAGTTGGACTGTGAAGAAGGCTGAGCACCAAAAAATTGATGCTTTTGAACTGTGGTGTTGGAGAAGACTCTTGAGAGTCCAATGGACTGCAAGGAGATCCAACCAGTCCATTCTAAAGGAGATCAGCCCTGGGAGTTCTTTGGAAGGAATGATGCTAAAGCTGAAACTCCAGTACTCTGGCCATCTCACGCAAAGAGTTGACTCATTGGAAAAGACTCTGATGCTGGGAGAGATTGGGGGCAGGAGAAGGAGACGACAGAGGATGAGATGGCTGGATGGCATCACCGACTCGATGGACATGAGTTTGAGTGTACTCCAGGAGTTGGTGATGGACACAGAGGCCTGGCGTGCTGTGATTCATGGGGTTGCAAAGAGTCAGACACGACTGAGTGACTGAACTGAACTGAATCTTCTGATAGTACCTTTAGGGTCTTCTGTGTATAATATCATGTCATCTGCAAAGAGTGAGAGTTTTACTTCTTATTTTCTGATCTGGATTCCTTTTATTTATTTTTTTTTCTTCTCTGATTGTTGTAGCTAGGACTTCCAAAACTATGCTGAATAATAGTGGTGGGAGTGGGCACTCTTGTCCTGTTCTTGATCTTAGAGGGAATGCTTTCAGTTTTTTACCATTGAGAATAATGTTTGCTGTGGGCTTACAAAATAAAGACCTAAATGTAAGACCAGAAACTATAAAACTCTTAGCGGAAAATATAGGCAGAAAACTCCATGACATAAATCACAGCAAGATCCTCTATATCCCACCTCCTAGAGTAATGGAAATAAAAACAAAAATAAACAAATGAAACCTAATTAAACTTAAAAGCTTTTGCCCAGCAAAGGAAACTATAAACAAGGTGGAAAGACAAGCCTCAGAATGGGATAAAATAATGGCAAATGAAACAACTGACAAGAGATTAGTTTCCAAAATATCCAAGCAGCTCATACAAGTTAATACCAGAAAAACAAAAAACCCAATCAAAAAATGGAAAAAGACCTAAACATACATTTCTCCAAAGAAGACATACAAATGGCTAAAAAAATACATGAAAAGATGCTCAACATCACTCATTATGAGAGAAATGCAAATCAAAACTGCAGTGAGATATTACCTCATACAAGTAGGAATAGTCATTATCAAAAAATCTACAAACAATAAATGCTAGGGAGGGTATGGAGAAAAGAGAACCCTCTTGCAGTGATTATGGGAAAGTAAATAGATACAGCCACTATGGAAGACGGTATGGAGATTCCTTTAAAAACTAGGAATAAAACCACCATATGACCCAGCAATCCCAATACTAGGTATATACCCTGAGGAAACCAAAACTGAAAAAGACACACGTACCCCAGTATTCATTGCAGCACTATTTACAATAGCTAGAACATGGAAACAATCTAGGTGTCCATTGATAGATGAATAGATAAAGAAGCTGTGGTACACATATACAATAGATTATTCAGTTCAGTTCAGTTCAGTTCAGTTGCTCAGTCATGTCTGACTCTTTGCAACCCCATGAATTGCAGCATGCCAGGCCTCCCTGTCTATCACCAACTCCCGGAGTTTACTCAGACTCACGTCCATTGAGTCGGTGATGCCATCCAGCCATTTCATCCTCTGTCGTCCCCTTCTCCTCCTGCCCCCAATCCCTCCCAGCATCAGAGTCTTTTCCAATGAGTCAACTGTTTGCATGAGGTGGCCAAAATACTGGAGTTTCAGCTTTAGCATCATTCCTTCCAAAGAAATCCCAGGGCTGATCTCCTTTAGAATGGACTGGTTGGATCTCCTTGCAGTCCATGGGACTCTCAAGAGTCTTCTCCAACACCACAGTTCAAAAGCATCAATTCTTCGGTGCTCAGCCTTCTTCACAGTCCAACTCTCATATCCATAATGACCACAGGAAAAACCATAGCCTTGACTAGATGGATCTTTGTTGGCAAAGTAATGTCTCTGCTTTTGAATATGCTATCTAGGTTGGTCACAACTTTCCTTCCAAGGAGTAAGTGTCTTTTAATTTCATGGCTGCAATCACCATCTGCAGTGATTTTGGAGTGGTGGCTTCTTAGGTACAGGAGGGCCAAGAGGAGCTACTCCACATTCAAGGTCAGGAGGGGTGGTGGTGAGGAGATACCCCTCATCCAAGGTAAGGAGCAGTGGCTGTGCTTTGCTGGAGCAGCCAGGAAGAGATACCCCATGTCCAAGGAAAGAGAAACCCAAGTAAGATGGTAGGTGTTGCAAGAGGGCATCAGAGGGCAGACACACTGAAACCATAATCACAGAAAACTAGTCAATCTAATCACACTACGACCACAGCCTTGTCTAACTCAATGAAACTAATCCATGCCCTGTGGGGCCACCCAAGATGGACGGGTCATGATCGAGAGGTCTGACAGAATGTGGTCCACTGGAGAAGGGAATGGCAAGCGACTTCAGTATTCTTGCCTTGAGAACCCCATGAAGAGTATGAAAAGGAAAAATGATAGGATACTGAAAGAGGAACTTGCCAGGTCGGTAGGTGCCCAATATACTACTGGACATCAGTGGGGAAATAACTCCAGAAAGAATGAAGGGATGGAGCCAAAGCAAAAACAATACCCAGTTGTGGATGTGACTGGTGATAGAAGCAAGGTCCAATGCTGTATAGAGCAATATTGCATAGGAACCTGGAATGTCAGGTCCATGAATCAAGGCAAATTGGAAGTGGTCAAACAGGAGATGGCAAGAGTGAACGTCAGCATTATAGGAATCAGCAAACTAAAATGGACTGGAATGGGTGAATTTGACTCAGGTGACAGTTATACCTACTACTATGGGCAGGAATCCCTTAGAATAAATGGAGTAGCCATCATGGTCAACAAAAGAGTCCAAAATGCAGTACTTGGATGCAATCTCAAAAATGACAGAATGATCTCTGTTCATTTCCAAGGTAATAGAATGTTATTCAGCCATAAACAGGAATGCATCTGAATCAGTTGTAACAAGGTGGATGAACCTAGAGCCCATTACACGGAGTGAAGCAAGTCAGAAAGTAAAAAGCAAATATTGTATACATATATATGCATATATATATACCCACTCCAGTGTTCTTGCCTGGAGAATCTCAGGGACAGGAAAGTCTGGTGGGCTTCCGTCTACGGGGTCGCACAGAGTCGGACATGACTGAAGCAACTTAGCAGCAGCAGCAATACATATATATGAAATCTAGAAAGATGTTACTGATGAAATCATTTGTGGGGCTGCAGTGGAGACATAGACATTGAGAACAGACTTATGGACATAGTGGGAGTAGGGGGAGGAGAGGGTGGGATGTATGGAGACAGTAGCATGAAAACTTATATTACCATATGTAAAATAGATGGTTAACGGTAATTTGCTATATGACTCAGGGAACTCAGACTGGGCCTTGAGTTTTATAACAACCTACAGGAGTGAGATGGGGAGGGATTTGGGAGCGGGGTTCTAGAGGGAGGGGGCATATGTATACCTATGGCTGACTCATGTTCATGTTTGACAGAAACCAACAAAACTCTGTAAAGCAATTATCCTTCAATTTAAAAATAAATAAATTTTTAAAACAACACCAACAACACTACAGGCATATCAAAAAGTAGTGCCTAAAAGAGAAAGAAAAGATCTTAGTACTTCCCTTCTTACAAATATTTTGTAACTCCCAAGTTACCCACAGAAGGAAGACCTTTTTAGTCGATTACCATCCTAACTTCATTCTCCAGTATTACCTTATAATACAGCCAAATTAGGCCAGTTTTCAAATTTTATTCTAGGCTAACCTGCCTTTTAATTTTTTTTCTGGGGTTTTTCTCTCCGATTATTCAAAACCCTGCTAACCTTCCAACATTAGCTTATATTAGGAACTTAATTTCAAGGCCAAAATACAACTTTCCTGAGAAAGTTTCTCTGGTAACCCTAAGATATTGAGTTCCCATTGCTTTTTGTATCTCTCTGGTGATACATACTGCATTCTGACCTCTACCTTATTTGGTTTGTCAACAGTTATTTATTGAATACCTGCCATGTGCTTCCCTGGTGGCTCAGATGGTAAAGAATCTGCCTGCAGTGCAGGAGACCCAAGTTCGATCCTTGGGTTGGGAAGATCCCCTGGAAAAGGAAATGGTAACCCACTCCAGTATTCTTGCCTGGAGGATCCCATGGACAGAGGAGCCTGGTGGGCTACAGTCCATGGAGTTGTACAAAGTTGGACAAGACTGAGCAACTAACACTGCCATGTGTTAGCCCTTCAAAAGTTCAGTCTGTTTCACATGTTTGTTGTATATGCAGTTCAGTTCAGTTCAGTCGCTCAGTCATGTCCAGCTCTTTGCGACCCCATGGACTGCAGCACGCTAGGCCTCCCTGTCCATCACCTACCCCGGGAACTTACTCAAACTCATGTCCATTGAGTCAGTGATGCCATCCAGCCATCTCATCTTCTGTCGTCCCCTTCTCCTCCTGCCTTCGATCTTTCCCAGCATCAGGTTGTATCTTAGCAAAGTGTAATTTCCCCAACATCAAAGACTGCCTTACACATCTTTGTCTTCTGTGTAGGGCCTACCACATTCTCTCTCACACAGTGCAGACTATCGTTGTCGTGCTCAGTCATGTCCAGCTCTTTGTGACCCCACTGACTACAGCCCACCAGGTTCCTCCGTCCATGGAATTCTCCAGGCAAGAACACTGGAGTGGGTTGCCATTTCCCATTCCAGGGGATCTTCTCACCAGGGATTGAAGTCGCGTCTCTTGCATCTCCTGCACTGGCAGGCAGATGCTTTACCACTGCACCACCTGGGAAGCCCTTCACATAGTAGGCGCTCAATAAATATTCAGATTAAAAATTACTTTTGTGGAAAAAGTTCTCAGTAATTTTATTCATTTTGTCCAGGAGTTTTCACAGAAGGCTGTAAAATTTTACTTTGGGCTTCAGCAAAAGCACCTGGATCACAGACACTCAATAAACTGTAACAGGGTCATTAGAGGTAATTGGATGTGTTTGAACTAGGAAAAGATTGTACCGTTTGCCTTGAGGTGTTTAAAATCAAAGATAAAACCTCATTTGTCTGGGATGGTTGGAGTGTGAGCCTGCATAACATTTGTTATCCCTCCAGACTATTGTGGTTCTATAGTATGGATTTTCAACATCCAAATAGTAAACGATAAACTGACAATATGAGGATATACACAGTAACCTGTAACATTTTTTATAACTACAGATTCCAACACAAATTATTAACTATTTTTACTTATATAAAATAATAAAGTGGGTAAAATATTATATTTATAAAGCTTTCTTAATCTTCTTTGATCTTTTTCCTATCTTCCTAAGTACAGCTTTTATATGCCACTAATTGCTCAAAAACATAGAGTAGCCCATTATTTCTTTATAGGCATAGAATTTTAAAGCTAGGAGACATTAGAAACCATTGAATCTTATCTGTTAATTTCACACAATGGCAACAGAGGCCTATAAAAATCTCATAACTTTCAGAAGTAAAACTGTGACTAGTCTCCTGCCTCCTCACATAATGTTCTTTCTACTTTTCCTCTCAGACCTTTTAAAACTCCTCTGGATTTTTTTTTTTTTTTTTGAGATCTCTGCAATGAGACATCTTTATAGTTTCTTGAAAGTACTTCCAACTGTGGAGCTTTCCAGGTGGTATTAGTGGTAAAGAACTCGCCTGCCAATGCAGGAGACATAAGGGACATGGGTTCAATCCCTGGGTTGGGAAGATCCCCTGGAGGAGGTCATGGCAATCCACTCCAGTATTCTTGCCTGGAGAATCCCCATGGACAGAAGAGTCTTGGGGGACTACAGTCACTAGAGTTGCATAGTGTTGGACACGACTGAAGCACTCAAGCACTCATGTGCTTCCATGTAGGTGGTTCCCATGTGGTCAGTGATAAAGAATCTACCTGCCAATGCAGAAGACACAAGAGATTCAGGTTCAATCACTGGGTCAGGAAGATTCACTGGAAGATAAAATGGCAACCACTCCAGTATTCTTGTCTGGGAGATCCCATGGACAAAGGAGCCTGATAGACTATGGTCCATGGGGTTGCAGAGTCTGACGCAACTGAGCACACACACACATACACACACAGTCACACACACACACTTCCAACTGTATCCTCAACACAAATCTTTACTCAATAATTGTCTTCTATTATACAAACTTCTGTCATGAAATGTCTTCACTCAAATTTTCTTCTGCCCAAATTCAAAGACTGTCCTTGATGAAACAAACTCTGCTGTTCCAACTCACAATGAACTTGAGTCTTCAAAAGAAATATTCTGTATCTACAAGTTAAAAACTTTAGCTAAGGGCTTCCCTGGTGGCTCAGTAGCAAAGAATTCACCTGCCAATGCAGGAGACATGGGTTCAGCCCTGATCTGGAAGGATCCCACATACTGCTGAGCCACTAAGCCCATGAGCCACAACTATTGAGCCTGTACACTAGAGCCCAGGAGCAGCAACTACTGAGCCCACGTGTGCAGCTCCTGAAGCTGGCACACCCTAGAGCCTATGCTCTGTGACAAGAGAAGCCACTGCAGTGAGAAGCCTGCGCACCACAACTAGAGAGTAGCTGCTGCTCATAGTACTAGAGGAAAGTCTGTGCAGCAGTGAAGTCCTAGCACAGACAAAAATAATAAATAAATAAAATTAAAAAATAAATCTTTACTAGCTCAGGAGCTGGATGAAAGACAGCTTTCAGGCAGCTTATAGTTGAGATTAAACACATTTGTGTTAACAGGGCAAAATATTATGAGTGCTTAAAAATGGTCACAGTGAACTGTAGAAGCACAAATAAGAGAGAGAGAGATAGGTAGTATCTGATGTAAACATTTAAAGATGGTAAAAATTCTAAAGAGGGAAAAGACAATTAGAAAAGGGAAATAGGGAAGGACAATTGGAGACTCAAGTTAAGCAATACTCAAAGACAAGGTTGGAAATTGCAAAAGGAAAGCAACAAGTATCAAATTTGCAAGGCCTTAGGGTTTGTTAGGGAGAAGGCAATGGCACCCCACTCCAGTACTCTTGCCTGGAAAATCCCATGAACAGAGGGGCCTGGTAGGCTGCAGTCCATGGGGTCGCTAAGAGTCAGACACGACTAAGCGACTTCACTTTCACTTTTCACTTTCATGCATTGGAGAAGGAAATGGCAACCCACTCCAGTGTTATTGCCTGGAGAATCCCGGGGATGAGGGAGCCTGCTGGGCTGCTGTCTATGGGGTCGCACAGAGACGGACACGACTGAAGCGACTTAGCAGCAGCAGGATTTGTTAAGCAGGGTAGTGAGGAGTAAGACAGGAGTAAGTCAGGGTGAAGTTTGGTCACAGACAATCTTTTTTTTTTTTTTTTTTGTCACAGACAATCTTAATTTTCCCCCAAAATGTGCTTGAACTTCATTTTCCAAGAAGAATGAAACTGAGTATTTAAACAAGGCAATTTCTTGATCAGAACTCTGCTTGAGAAGATTAAGCCAGCTGGAATCTGTTGAATGAACTAAAGAAGGAAATAACTGGACAAAATAGACCAGCTTGGAGTGAAATATGGTAGTGCAAGTAGGAGTTAATCAGGAGCCAGACTAGAACAGGAAGTGGGAAAAATATATGGAATAAAATGTGCAACACCACAAGAACAGAATCAATATGATTTGGAAATTGATTGATATGCACATAAGAAAGTAGTTAACAGAGATGGCCATAAACAGAGAAAGAAGAAACAGAGGACGTAAGTATTATAGGGGGGAATTATTATAATAATTTTTAAAACTACTGAGTTCTAAATTAAACTTACACTATGCATACTATAATGTGTGCCACAAATCAACATATATATTTAGATATAGTAGTGATTTGATGCTTAATTACAAACTGACATATTGATGATTAATTGTTTCAACCTTTTCCATCTTGTCTCTTCAATGATACCAGATTCTTCTTGAGGATGGGAGCAAAGGAGTAGGCAGAATAAATTGATAAGTAGAAAGCTCTTATTATATTCCACACTCAGGCACAACATATATACCACTATTCCCATTTTACAGATAAGGAAACTAAGGTTCAAACCTATCAGGTAGGTTGAATGTATTGCCGAGATCATGTAATGTGACTCTAGTCTTACTGACTCCCAGAACCTAGGGACTTTCAGGAGTACCAACGGGTAGAGATTCCAGTAAGCAGATTTTGGCTGAATATGAGGGAGGGAAAAAAAACTCTTTTAAAACAATTAATTACAGCTCTGATGTTCAAGAAGCAAATTGAGACCCATAGGGAAATGTTAACGAGATTATGTAGGTATGCAATCTGCAAGCAAAGGAAATCATACAGATTTTTGTCACAAGTTGTCTCAAGATAACATCTGATATGACAGCAAGGTACACAGAAGCAAAAAACTAAATATTATAGCTTTTCCTCTTTTTTGTGCTAGAATACACAGTTTTAAAATAGCTCCCTTCTGCTTTTTTCCCCCCAAACTCAAATAGTAGA
Source organism: Bos indicus (assembly GCF_029378745.1). NCBI lineage: Eukaryota > Metazoa > Chordata > Mammalia > Artiodactyla > Bovidae > Bos > Bos indicus. Next base: position 30,227,884 of record NC_091760.1, on the reverse strand, counting down.
TGTTTTTATAATTTTCTTTGTATTTAATGTATATTTGTGTGAGTGTTGTGGTAGGACTGTATATTTTTCTTAGATGTAAAGATAGTGATCAAATTCAAGAATTAGCTTCTAATAAAGGTTTCAGAAAATAAGTTGTTTCCTTGCTAAAGTATGTATCTTTATATTACAGACTACTAGTGAAATGAAAAAAATGGAAATGTGTTCCATGTGTACATGGAATCACAAGAAAGTAAAACCAAAAGTTTTTGACATCAGGAAGCCAAGCTCCATTGAGCTTGCATACATAAGTTCTCCCTGACCAGGTTATAAAATATACTGTAAATTAATTTTTAGACTTTAAAGTTGAAGTATGAATTCAAGTCTAACTGTTTTACATACAACACCCACTTGTAAAGACTACCCTCTCAAAAAAAAAAAAACAACCCTCTCACTAACAGACAAACCTGAGTTTAAATGGTCAACTGGTCCTGCTAAAATCTGAACAAAATTGTAAAAGAAACACAGCTAAATGGAAAATAAATTTCTTCTGTCTCCTCATTAAAGTTGTTTGCTTGATTTTTTTCCCCAGACCTTGTACATTAAGAAAAAGAGAGCATTTTTAAATTTTTAATATTTATTTAAATTTACTATAATGCCGGGGACCAGCCCCGGGCTGATCCAGGGTATTCGAAGGAGAGACGGCGTAGGCGAAGATCAGGAAACAATTGCTTAATTAAATGTTAATTAAGGATATAAAGAGTAATAGAATGAGGATAGCTCAGTGAAGAAATTCAGTGGAGAAAAGAGGCTGAAATAAGGATAGCTCAGTGAAGAAATTCAGTGGAGAAAAGAGGCTGAATAATTCAGCCAGAAGGTAAGAGAAAGAACGACATGGTGAGACCAAGTTTCGGTGAACAAGGCCCGCACTTTATTTTCCAAAGTAGTTTTTATACCTTAAGTTATGCATAGAGGATAATGGGGGAAGGGGTAGAGTCTTGCAGCAAACCAGGCTTTCTTCCTGCAAACTTATCATATGCAAAAGCTTAGGTGATTTGCATCATCTTCTGGCCCGGAGGCCTGTTAACATTTTAAGACCTTTTCTTCAGAAAACTTATTTTTCTCTAAAGGTGATTGGTCAGGAGCCACCCTCCAAAAGCATTAGATAAAGTTGCATTCCTACAGCGCAAAGGTGTGGTGGGCTATAACAAGAAAAAGAATTAACTCAAGGGTCCCAGGTTACAAACATTAAAGCTACTACTTACACCAATTATATTAATCAATACACTGCCAGGGACACAGCAGGTAAGGGATATGGAAACTTAGCAGCAAACATTGGCCCAACAAGTGAAAATCCCTTCACCAATACAATTTCTAATCAATCTTTTAGCTACTCAAAAGAATCTGTGTTTAGACAGTTTAGAACATCTCCTGCCTCTCACAGTTGGGAGGCTCTGAACAATCACATGTGGCCGGAAAAACCTATTCAGGCAGGCTAGAGGATTTCCAAAGGAGTTTGTAGGTTAAACACTGTCACACCCAGGAATTATTAACTGGAGCTGTAAGCTAACTTTTTTCAGAGAGGTAGTGGGGGACAGCCCCCCGTAAAGTCAGAGGTGTAGGTGAAAGCACAAAGCAGAAAGTAGGCAGACTCTGCTTTTGGGGGTATATGCTCGAGAATTTCCAGGGAGACTCCTGAGGCTTGATCCCGCCTTTGCATATGCCAAGCCTCCTTCCTCATGACCTTTGCCAGAGGCAGAGCTCGCTCCCCGCACTATAATCTTTGAAAAAATATTTTTGTGACCTCCACATGGAGTCCCCTCACTCTAGGTTAGGTTAAAGTATGGTAGTTTGACATGTAGAAACAGCTTCAGTTCAGTTCAGTCACTCAGTCCTGTCCGACTCTTTGCGACCCCGTGAATCGCAGCACGCCAGGCCTCCCTGTCCATCACCAACCCAAGGAGTTCACTCAGACTCACGTCCATCAAGTCAGTGATGCCATCCAGCCATCTTATCCTCTGTCGTCCCCTTCTCCTCTTGCCCCCAATCCCTCCCAGCATCAGAGTCTTTTCCAATGAGTCAACTCTTCGCATGAGGTGGCCAAAGTACTGGAGTTTCAGCTTTAGCATCATTCCTTCCAAAGAAATCCCCGGGCTGATCTCCTTCACAATGGACTGGTTTGATCTCCTTGCAGTCCAAGGGACTCTCAAGAGTCTTCTCCAACACCACAGTTCAAAAGCATCAATTCTTCGGTGCTCAGGTTTCTTCATGGTCCAACTCTCACATCCATACATGACAACTGGAAAAACCATAGACTTGACTAGACAGACCTTTGTTGGCAAAGTAATGTCTCTGCTTTTCAATATGCTATCTAGGTGCCTTAGTCCGAATTAAAAATTATATACCCAGAGCAGAGGGCTTCCCTGGTAGCTCAGTGGTAAAGCATCTGTCTGCCAATGCAGGGGACGTGGGTTCAATCCCTGTGTCAGGGAGATCCCCTGGAGAGGGAACTAGCAACCCATTCTAGTAATCTTGCCTGGGAAATCCCATGGACAGAGGAGCCTGTGGAGCTACAGTCCATAGCGTCGTGAAAGACTCAGACACAACTTAGCGACTAAACAACAACAACATACCCAGTGCAAAATGAAGGAAAGCTTCTTTGTCAATAGCCAGGCAAACTTCAACAGCGAACTCACTTCCAAAACTGCCACAGCAAAGTAGGATGAAGTAGCAGAACCTGAAGGATAAAATAATCTGAGATCCAAAGAGAAACAGGCAGAAGTTTTCAGACAGCATTTAGTCGAAGATTAGATCTAAAATCCCTAAGATCTTACCAGATTCCTTGCTGGAGAACACTATGTCTAAAATAAGAGCTAGTCACCTGGCTCTTGGAGTTTATCACAATTCAAGGTAGGCAGGTTGGTGAAAGAGAACTCTGGATCCTATATCTTTACAAAACTCTGGAACCTTGCACCAGAATTCATGGAAAATGTGGTCAAGGCCAAAGATTTTAAAGGATTGGACTGAATATTGATAGCTGGCTCTAGGAGAAGAGATGGAGACTAGAGCAGATATTTACATCTAAGCAATTTAGAAGTCTTCATCAGGGAGGAAGAATATGTCTACATGTGTGTTTTAATGCCATCCAAAAGCATATTCTTATTTTTCAAAAAGAGAAACTGGGACTGAGAGGAGGCTAAGAAATTTTCTCAACATTATGTAGACGGAGTCAAGCCAATGTTTGCATTTGGACTCTAAAGTTCATAATCTTTACACTATATCAGGAGGTTGTGATATTCCCTATTCAAAAGGTTTTGTTTTTCTAAAAAAAAATATTGTTCCCAAATTAAGATTCATCTTTCCATTTCTAATTTAGCTTATTATTTCAGTGACCATATGTTCTATTATATGGTTTCCCTGGTGACTCAGATGGTGAAGAGTCTGCCTGCAATGCAGGAGACCTGGCTTTGACCCCTAGATGGGGAAGATCACCTAGAGAAGGGAATGGCAACCCATTCCAGTGCTCTTGCCTGAAAAATTCCACGGACAGAGGAGCCTGGGGGGCTACAGTCCGTGGGGTCGCAAAGAGTTGAACACAACTGAGCAACTAACAGAGCAGATAAGCCTCTGGATCTTAGCCTTTACTTGAACTTAGCCTTTTTTAGTTCCTCTTAGTCTCTCTGCCTGCTGCTGCTGTTGCTAATTCACTTCAGTCGTGTCCGACTCTGTGTGACCCCGTAGACGGCAGCCCACCAGGCTCCTCCATCCCTGGGATTCTCCAGGCAAGAATACTGGAGTGGGTTGCCATTTCCTTCTCCAGTCTCTCTGCCTAAAAGTAGACAAAATATTCTCTAACAATAACGACTTTTCCCTTAATTGATGCTTTTTCATAATATCTCAACAATAGTTTACTTTTTATAAATTCTAATTATTTTTTACCAAAATTTCAAATAAAAGAAGAAAAAAAGAATTTACAAAACAATTTTCACTTGAAATTAACAACAATATAAAAGCACAGACCAAGATAAAAAATGACAAATATAGATGAGTTCTCAGATATTAGACTGGAAAATTGAAGAATAACAAGATTAAAATAGCAAGTGAGATTTTAAAACACACACATATATATATATAAACTAGAAAGATGGTATCAATGCTCCTACATATAGGGCAGCAAAGGAGACATGGACGTAAAGAACAGACTTTTGAACTCAGTGGGAGAAGGAGAGGGTGAGACGATTTGAGAGAGTAGCATTGAAACATATACATTAGAATATGTAAATTAGATAACCAGTGTGAATTCCATGAATGAAGCATGGCACCCAAAGCTGGTGTTGTATGACAACTTTAGGGATATAGTTGGGAGGGAGATGGGAGGAGGGTTCAGGATGGAGGGAACACATATACCTACAGCAGATTCATATTGATATATGGCAAAAACCCAATTCAATACTGTAAAGTAATTATGCTCCAATTAAAATAAATAAATAAAAATTTAAAAATATTGCTAAATAGGAAAAAAAGATCTGAGAATATATTTTAAATTTGGTCAACTTCCTTCTGGCTATTTCCAAATAAACATACTAAAATTAGGAAGGGTGCATTTAGTCTGAAAAAATCTGGGCCATTTTTTTTAGAAAAAAAAGTATTTTTGTTCATCTAGACTATTAATCTCTACACACACACACATACACACCCTTTGAAATACAAACACCAAAGTCAAATATTGCCTTATTAATATAAAAACAGCCCAAATCTTCTGTGCATGTGATTTTATATATTTGCATGGCCTACCTAGGGAATACTGTATCAGGTAAAAGCAAACTTAGACTCTAAGCTGAACTTCACCCCTTTCTAACAAGGTGATTGGATAAGTTAGTAATAACTGTGCCTCAGTTTTTTTCTTTTATCTATAAAGTAAAGGAGTTGAGATGGATGATTTCTAAAGTCATTTCCAGCTATATGATTATATATGAATCTCAGACAAGTGGGATGAGAAAAGCTGTGGGTCTGTATTGAATTGCCTTTGTCCTTGGTGCTGAACAACTTCAGACTTTAAAGCTGATTCATTACAGCCAGGAAGGAACATTTCCATTTCAATTTCTAAGATAATCATGGCTAGGTTTAACCCTTTCAGATTAAATGTTATTTTTCTTAGCCCTCTATATTTGTTAGCCCAGAACTTTCCTATAATTTGGTGTCAATCTTTTGATTAATTCTGTATTTGCTTCAAGAAAGTGCTTACTTTTAGCCCCTAGATTATTTCTAATGTGTGTGGTACCTGCCCTATCTGTACTTGCTCTGGTATTTTTGTGCCCTTTTCTTGTACCTAAGTAGTATTTTACTTGGGCTGATAATTCTCTTTAAGAGCCCGATCCTGCCCTGTAAGATTTTTAAACAATACTGTCCCAAATAATGGGCTGCTAAGTCACTTCAGTCATGTCTGACTCTGTGCAACCCCATAGACGCCAGCCCACCAGGCTCCCCCGTCCCTGGGATTCTCCAGGCAAGAACACTGGAGTGGGTTGCCATTTCCTTCTCCAGTGCATAAAAGTGAAAAGTGAAAGTGAAGTCACTCAGTCATGTCCGACCCTCAGCGACCCCATGGACTGCAGCCTTCCAGGCTCTTCCATTCATAGGATTTTCCAGGCAAGAGTACTGGAGTGGGGTACCATTGCCTTCTGCAAAATAATGGGCAGGATGATGCATCTCTATCTGTTTTAAACTAGAAATATTTTTTGTCAAATATCACCAATTTTATTATTATTGCATATTATCTCTAAATATTTGTATTATTTCTTAAAATAATGGAGATTAGAATTTCATCATAAAATATGTTCCGAAGTTTTAATTATTACTTAGGTAAGAATCGTACACTCTACTGACATAACTTGTAGATCATATCATACTCCATAACTCAAAATTATATAATAATATATTAAATGTATAGTAAATCAACTGGTGTTCACATAGGAGTCATTTTAGCAAACTATAAATTCAGTAATGATGTAACCAAATTCAAAGGTTCAAATGGCTGACTCAGGTGGCAATTTATTAGTGTGTTTTTACCACTCAAACACATATTGATATATTAATTGTTTTAATCAGTAAAGGGGACATACCAGTGAGAAATATGCCTTTGTTTTTTCTCTTTCTTGACATATCATCTAGAGGTTATCTCCAGCCTGAAGGGAAAAAAGGGTAGATGGAATTGTAAATCTTTAATATATAAAAAGTTAAAAAGGAAATAATTATCCTAAAAGTCTCTGAGTTTCTGCATTGTTTCATTTAAAACAATCTAAACAAAAAAACAACAACAACAATCCAAATAGTCTTAAGTTAATTTATCTCATAATGCGTATGGCAGAGTCAAAGGTTCAAGAAGAGAATAATTGATAAGAAACTGGCTCTGTCAAGGAGTAGTTAAATAAACAACACTATATAATAAATATTAAACACTAATTATTGCCAGAAGAGTATGACTGGGCAATTATATTTCTTCCTATTGTACATATTTCTGAGGAAGCAATTTTAGTTCTTTTGTTGTCGTTGAGTTCTTTTAGCCTTCAAGGATATTCTTCAGCAGTACACAGGTACAAAGAAAAATAAAGTTAATATCATTAAGAAAGATTTCTTCAGCATCTCCAAACTAAAATTTTGATAAAGCTCCTAAATATTAGATACCTCAATTGTCAATTCTATAAAAAAAGTCCCAAATTTTGTATCTTCCTAGAATCTAGTGAATAACTCTATTTCTATTTGCTTCATGAGAAAATGAATGCAGATTATAAAATTCCCTAAACAATTTTTATGGTAATACAAAAAATAAAAAACATAAAAAGTCACTGTGGACAGTGATTGTACCCATGAAATTAAAAGACCCTTGCTCCTTGAAAGAAAAGCTATGACAAACCTAGACAATGTATTAAAAAGCAGAGACATCACTTTGCTGACAAAGGTCGATACAGTCCAAGCTATGGTTTTTCCAGTAGCCATGTATAGATGTGAGAGTTGGACCACTGAAAGTGCTGAAGAATTGATGGTTTTGAATTGTGGTGCTGGAGAAGACTCTTGAGAGTCCCTTGGACTACAAGTATATCAAACCAGTCAATCCTAGTGGAAACCAGCACTGAATATTCATTGGAAGGTGCTAAAGCTAAAGCTCCAATACTTTGGCCACCTGATGCAAACAGCCAACTCATTGGGAAAGACCCTGATGCAGGAAAAGATTGAGGGCAGGAAGAGAAGGGGCAACAGAGGATGAGATAGTTGGATGGCATCACTGACTCAATGGACATGAATTTGAGCAAATGTCAAGAGCTAGTGAAGGACAGGGAAGCATGGCCCGCTGCAGTTCATGGGGTCACAAAGAGTCAGACACGATTAGGCGACTGAACAACAACAAATAATCGAAATGATCTTTCATCCCCAGAATTCCCTAAGTAAATTATTGGTTGCAGAGTGTAATTTATGCTTACAGTTATTAACTAATAGTTTGTAATACACTAAGTTTATAATGCAAAGTTGTGAATTTTAGTATGTATATACAGTTTATTGCACAACTCTTTTTTCATAATAACTGTGTATAGTAAGTATATTTATACCCATAGTATGCCTTCTTAAAATTACAATTCTCTAAATTTCTAGAGTATCATAAGTCTATTGTATGAATTTTTAATTTACTAAAAATATTTACTGAGTATCTGGTTATGCCAGTCATCCTCAATGTGTCAGTAATATAGTAATGGATAAATCCTGATTTGAATGCTTATTGGTAGGAAATAATGTCCATACTGCTTGAAATAGCTTTTATTTTCTTTAATATGGTATACTGGAATGCTGCAACGACTTTTGTGATTAAATTTAGCTTCTCAGTTGATGTAGTGGTAAAGAATTTGCCTGCCAATGCAAGAGACGCAAGAGACGCGGGTTCAATTCCTGGGTTGGGAAGATCCCTTGGAGGAGGAAACAGCAATCTGCTCTGGTATTTTTGCCTGGAAAATCCCATTGACAGAGGAGACTGGCAGGCTATAGTATATGGAGTCACAAAGAATTATACATGGCTGTACAACTGAGTGCACACACTCACAGAGCAATTTTCAAAATAGACAATCCATTACTAATGCTAAACATTCTCATAACCAATTGCCTTTATATCATCTTATCATTTAATGGCTTGAAAACCCAATTTCTTCATTACTAATAATGCTTTGATTTTATTGTGCTCATTTTGGCATGATGACAATAGAAAATTCTAAACAAGTTGTTGAATTTTTTGGTTCCATGACATAGTTCATCTTTCAACTCTGCTGTGGCTAGATAATACCATCTCTGTACATGATGTGTTTGTTCTTTTAGCTCATCTTTCTAGTCTATTCTCTCTCTTCTCCCCTTGAGGTTGTTATTATTCTTCTCTATCCTCCATCCCTTAACAAACTTTCCCAGCACACTTGACTCCAGGACCCCTTTGTGCCATTCTGAAAAAAGAACAGTATGTGAAATAGGCTTTAATAGGATATCTTTGCTTCCTATATAAATACTGTAGGTAGAATAACATTGCATTTTTTCTGTGATATATTGCCATACTCTAACATTATTGCCAACAGACTTATACTATACTTTTCAATGTGTTTAACAATAAATTTCTGAAAAGTATATCAACTAGGAAAAATGTTTATTATTCCTGATGAACTGACAAATTTCCTATTATTAAACACTGAGCATTGTATGATCAACTAAATTTTTCCTTAACTTGTCAGTTAAGGAACTAGGAACCAGGAACTATAATGGGACCTCCTGCATGCATGCATGCATGCATGAGTCGTCGTGTCTGACTCTTTGTGACCCCATGGACTGTAGCCCACCGGGCTCCTCTGTCCCTGGAATTTAGGCAAGAATACTAGAGCTGGCTCCCATTTCCTTCTCCAAGGGATCTTTCTGACTAAGGGATCGAACCCAGATCTCTTATGTCTCTTGCACTGGTAGGCAGGTTCTTTACCATCTGAGCCACTAGGGCTTAGTAGCCCTGATTAAGAAAAGAAAATTCAAAATCATGAATACAGAATTAAGTGCAGGGTTATGGAAGGGGTTTGTATACATTCAGAGGCTTGAAGCTTAAGTTTTATGTTATGTTATGCCCAACTACTACTAGTTTCCTCTATCTTCATTCCTTAATGCACTGCTGCTGGGGCTGCTAAGTCACTTCAGTAGTGTTCTATTCTGTGCAACCCCATAGACGGCAGCCCACCAGGCTCCCCTGTCCCTGGGATTCTCCAGGCAAGAACACTGGAGTGGGTTGCCATTTCCTTCTCCAATGCATGCATGCATGCTAAGTCATTTTGAGTCGTGTAGTACTCTGTGCAACCCTATGGACAGCAGCCCGCCAGGCTCCTCTGTCCACAGGATTCTCTAGGCAAGAATTCTGGGGTGGGTTGCCATTTCCTTCTCCAGTTAATGCACTAGCTACCCTTTCATCTTTACACAATTGGGATCTAATTGGTTGGTTTTCTAAAATTTCTAAAAAACATGGAAATTAGTAAAAATTGCATACACACAGATTCTTTAAACTGAAAACACAGAAATACTAGTTGGTTAATCTTTCCATTGATATCCAAGTCTTTTTATTTGGGTATAGAACTAAGTGGAGGTTAGTTAATAACCTGCTGTTTAAAACGTTCTGTTAAAAACTTTAGTTGAAAACCTTCTGATTAATTTCCCCCATGTTCATCTTTACAATTTGAATTTTACATTTTAATTTTAGACTTGTGGTTTTATATTTCTGTCCTTATACTATTATTATATGATGCCTCAAATTACTTCAAAATAGGTGGATTAAAGTTATAATAATGACCACTTGTAGATAATGACTACTTCTCTATTTTGTAGATTATCCATGACAATGTTGTAATACATGACTGATTACTTTGGACCCTTCCAAGTTGTTTCTTTTAGTTATATTTGGCAAATGTTATGTAAACAAAAGATACTTCATTCTACTCAAAACATATGACAAAGTTTCTGCTGTATGTAATTTTGGACTATATTACTTCAATTTTCCAAAACTCTGAGTATAGGTACCACTTCTTATATACAATGATTATTTAAGTATACTCAACAATAATAAAGGTGGGTAGATATGTGTATGTGTGTGTTTTAATGAACAGACAAAAGTAAAAATAAGTCAATGTTTCAACATAATTTTGTGATAAAGTTCACATATACTTTTAAATTTGCCTAGTGACAAATTGTAGAAATATTAGCTATTGCCAATCTGTTTTGTCACACAAGAATGAACAGCAAATGGTCATTGGTATTTTCATCTGACCTTGTGGTATGGAGCTTTAAGAACCTGCAATAATGCACAGATGTGTGCTATCCTTTGAAATCTGCATCTAATCTTCTGGGCTCAGTTTCAGAATCCACTGCTATCATTTAAAACAAAAATAGTTTGTTCTTTCATCTGTGCAGCGTAACAGAAGAATTTTAATCAAAGTCAGACCCATATTCTGAAAGAAATCACTGTTTACCCTTCCATGAAAGAACCAAATTTCAGTACCTGGCTTCAAATTTTAGTTGTTCAATAAATTAATATCACATCTTATTTTGAGCTATCCAAGATGGAGGGATTTCATTTTTTTAACAAACAAAAGATGGTTTATTTCATAGTGTGTATCTTGCTATCAGTTTCAGTAAATTTTGAAATCCATTAAAACAGGATATTTGATTTTATACCATTTTGCAGACAAAAATAGCATGTTATTACATGGATGAAAAAGAAAAATTACTTATAAAATATTTTCTGAGGGAAAGTTAGTTTAGGTTATTATGAAAATACTGTTTAAATCAACAGGACTTATAAAACTGTATGATTAACAAATATGAGTTATTTTAGAATTAACAATCTAGATTTTTATTCTGAACATAACATAACCATGAATCATTATAACTTGCAGTTTCTAACACTTGGTCACTGTTTACTTTTTGAATGTGTGATACATACAATGTTGGCAAAGTACTGAGAGAGTCATTTCCTAGGCAGGTTGATAACAAGTCTGGGGTTCTCAAGGAGAAGGAAAGGTCTGGGGTTCTCAAGGAGGAGGAAAGGACAAACTTTTTTTTTTTTCTCTCTCTCTCTACATTCCTTAGTCTTAGTCACATAAAATGGTTTTTTCTCTTTAAGCCCGTAACTGATGATTACACAACAAACAACTCAGTTTAAACTCTGTACTAGTGATTATATAACAACGAAGTATCCTGCTTGAGGACAGTTTCTCTTTCATGAAAACCTTCTGACTAATCCTATTATCTTAAAATGTAAATTATGGGAATGGGTCTAGTAAGATCTTTACAATGTTGAGACATTCTTTTGATTTACTGTAATAACTAATTTAAAAAGTATATAACTCCCTTGCTAACACTAGTGAGGGGGGCAGTCTCCATCCCTGTTCTGATGTCTATGCCAGAAGCTTTCTCTGTCTCTTTTCATATTTTCACCAGGATTTCCCTGGTGACTTAGATGGTAAAACATCTGCCTACAATGCAGGAGACCTGGGTTCGATACCTTGGTCGGGAAGATCCTCTGGAGAAGGAAATGGCAACCCACTCCAGTACTCTTGCCTGGAAAATCCCATGGACGGAGCAGCCTGGTAGGTTACAGTCCATGGGGTCTCAAAGAGTGGGACATGACTGAGTGATTTCACTTTTTCATACTCTAACAAAACTCTGCTATGCAAAAGCATTTGAGTGATCAAGCCTGGTCCCTGGTCCCTGGTCCCTTGATCTTCTTCAGAGATCAAGAATCTGACACTGTTCACTGTAAGTTATCAGTACCTAAAATGAATACTGAAAATAATGGGGAATTAAGAGTGACAGAATGGACTGAAATTAATGGTGTTGTTATACCTGGGAAAACTGAAAAAATAAAGAGAAAATAAGATTGAAATATTTTAAAATAGGGGCAGTTTAATAGGCTGCACTGTGATGTTTCCAGTAACTTTAATTCTGTATGACATTTAGAAAAGGATATTACCAAACTTTTTTAAATGTTGCTTTTCACAAAGTGTTCTAAACGTATGCCATTTGTTATCCTTTGTTGCTGTTGTTATTTAGCCACTAAGTCATGCCTGAATCTTTTACAATCCCATGGACTGTGCCTGCCAGGCTCCTCTGTCCATGGGATTTCCCAGGCAAGAATACTGGAGTGGGATGACATTCCCTTCCCCAGGGAATCATCTCGACCCAGGGATAAAACCTGCATCTTCTGCATTGGCAGGTGGATTCTTTACCACTGAACCACCTTGGAAGTAGTATAAAGTAAAAATAGAAAATAATTCATGAAGATTTAGATACGTGATGAATGATGATACACAATTGGTTTATTATAGGAAATGAAGAAGTTTGAGAGAACTACTTCTGATCAAAGCAAGGAGAGCAGCCTTTACATGTTGACCCTGAGCAACAGAATCCTGCATAGATGATAAATTTGTCTCTAATCATTGTTTCAGTTTTTAATTTTGAGAATATAACACATTTTTACAACACAGCCTATCAGAAATGATCTAAAGTCATATTATTTTGAATGAACATAAATCAGTAATAACTGATTACTGCAATCAGTAATAACTGATTTATGAGACAATTACCCTAGTCCTTCACTTTAAGCATATATATATATATATATATATATATATATATATATAAGCTACAATCACATGTATATTTAAAATAAAGTTTAAGATATTACAAAAGTTCGTTGTATTTGCTTCAATGGTCATTAAATACTGACCAGAAATCACAGCTTCAGTTTTAGGATCTAACTTCCTATGAAACAAATTTGCCTGCTGCAATATGTATAATTATGTTGTTAAAGACTATGAAAGAAACTTGCTAAAAATGCCAGCTTACCTCTTCCAGTGTGTTCTTTGAATGGCCACAAATTGTTGTTTGTATCAATAATTCTCATTGTATGAATCCCTCAGGATAGGTTTGGTTATGCTGTGGTAATAAACCATCCTAAATATGTCAGCCCTAAATTATCTTAAAAAATAAACAAATGTTTATAGTTTTGCTCACTCTGTACGTATAGTACGTATCATTTGAGGGTTTTCCTCTCCACTGTCTTTTAGAGACAAGACTGATGGATGTTGCAACCACTGTCTGGAATGCTGCCAATCACTGTGACAACAGGAAAGACAGTTCATGAAGGTCTCACTCTGTCAATTAAATGCCTTGGCCCAGAAGTGACCTATGTTTTCATGACTCCTTTGGCCAGACTAGTCACATGAACTCACCTGAGGAAGCCAAGCAAAGAGGAAATCAGGAAAGAAAATGCCACCAGGTAGCCAAAGATCAGAAATAGTTGGTGAAATGCAACTGATTTCCACACTGTACTTTCAGCACCAACTTGTTTTAAATGCAACTATTATTGACTGAATAACTCATTTAAGTGTTGACCTCTCTGAAACACAACCATGACTAAAAAGTAATATTAAAAGGTCACTTTGTTTGGCCTCATAGAGTGAAAGAAACCTTCTTAAGAGCCAACTCCTGCTGGGATTTCTTTCTATGGTTTCACTGTGTTTCAAAGCCCTCTGCTAATTCTAAGCTTGGGTAAAACTCCTATTTTGTTGAGTAATGTCAGTTACAAAAAAACTTTAATAAGAGTGGTCAGTTTTTGGCAAGCAATCTGCCTCACTGGGAAACAAAGTTCTGGAGACGGGAATAACAAGTACATCCTGTTGTCACTGTCTTAAACTGAGAATGATCTCAGCCTTAAAAGTTGTTCCATCAAGGCCTTGCTGAAAACTTAGCCATTTTAAGGACAGGTGTCCCGCTAAAATGCCTATTGACCTACTGTCACTACATAATGTATCACTAAAAAATTGAGAAACAGACTGAAGTCTCAGATAGAGGGGGAAAAGTTCCAGTCCACTAAGGATAGGAAAGCAAAGGATATTCGGGATGTTTAAAACATATAGCAGTGTCTCAACCTTTGAACATTGTCTGTGTGGTGGGAACAACTACCAACACAGTTTCACACTGTACCTTATATTTAATTTCTAAGTTTCCCTAGGATGATGAACATTTTGAAACTGAAGTAATGGTTATGGATCAAATATTAAAGCTTTTAGTAAATGATTTGATTTAGGTCGTACGTGAATGGTCTAGTGGTTTTTCCTACCTTCTTCAATTTAAATCTGAATTTTGCAATAAGGAGTAATATTGTACAGTAGGCAATGATCAAGACCATCCCCAAGAACAGAAATGCAAAAAGGCAAAATGGTTGTCTGAGAAGGCCTAACAATTGAGGATAGCTAAGGCCTTTCCTTAGCTATGAAAAGAAGAAAAGCAAAAGGCAAAGGAGAAAAGGAAAGATATACCCATTTGAATGCAGAGTTACAAAGAATAGCAAGGAGAGATAAGAAAGCTTTCCTCAGTGATGAATGCAAAGAAATAGAGGAAAACAATAGAATGGGAAAGACTACAGCTCTCTTCAGGAAAATTAGAGATACCAAGGGAATATTTCATACAGAGATGGGTACAATAAAAGACAGAAATGTTATGGACCTAACAGAAGCAGAATATATTAAGAAGAGGTGGCAAGAATACACAGAAGAACTGTACAAAAAAGATCTTCCTGACACAGAATAACCAGAATGGTGTCATCACTCACCCAGAGCCAGACATCCTGGTAGGTGAAGTCAAGTGAGCCTTAGGAAACATCATTATGAACAAAGCCAGAGGAAGTGATAGAACTCCAGTTGAGCTATTTCAAATCCTAAAAGATGATGCAGTGAAAGTGCTGCACTCAATATGCCAGCAAATTTGTAAAACAGCAGTGGCCACAGGACTGGAAAAGGTCAGTTTTATTCCAATCCCCCCAAAAAAGGCAATGCAAAAGAATGTTCAAACTCACAATTGCACTCATCTCACAGGCTAGTAAAGCTCAAAATTCTCCAAGCCAGGCCATTAACAGAACATTAACCATGAACTTCCAGATGTTCAAGCTGGATTTAGAAAAGGCAGAGGAACCAGAGATCAAATTGCTAGTATCTGTTGGATCATAGAAAAAGCAAGAGAGTTCAAAAAAAAAAAAAACATCTACTTCTGCTTTACTGACTACGCCAAAGCCTTTGACTGTGTGGATCATAACAAACTGTGGGAAATTCTGAAAGAGATGGGAATACCAGACCACCTGATCTGCCTCCTGAGAAATCTCTATGCAGCTCAAGAAGCAATAGTTAGAACTGGACATGGAACAACAGACTGGTTCCAAATCGGGAAAGGAATACATCAAGGCTGTATATTTTTACCCTGCTTAGTTAACTTATGTGCAGAATACATCATAAGAAATGCTAGGCTAGATGAAGCACAATTTGGAAGCAAGATTACTGGGAGAAATATCAGTAACCTCAGATATGCAGATGATACCACCCCTATGGCAGAAAGCGAAGAACTAAAGAGCCTCTCGATGAAAGTGAAAGAGGAGAGCGAAAAATTTGGTTTAAAACTCAACATTCAGAAAACGAAGATCATGGCATCCAGTCCAATCACTGCATGGCAAATAGATGGAGAAACAATGGAAACAGTCAGAGACTTTATATTTTCGGGCTCCAAAATCACTGCAGATGGTGACTGCAGCCATGAAATTAAAAGACACTTGCTCCTTGGAAGAAAAGTTATGATAAACCTAGACAGCGTATTGTAAAGCAGAGACATTATTTTGCCAATAAAGGTCCATCTAGTCAAAGCTATGGTTTTTCCAGTGGTCATGTATGGATGTGAGAGAGTTGGACTGTAAAGAAAGCGGAGCGCTGAAGAATTGATGCTTTTGAACTGTGGTGTTGGAGAAGACTCTTGAGAGTTCCTTGGACTGCAAAGAGATCCAACCAGTTCATCCTAAAGGAAATCAGTCCTGTATATTCATTGGAAGGACTGATGCTGAAGCTGAAACTCCAATACTTTGACCACTGGATGTGAAGAACTGGCTCATTAGAAAAGAGCCTAATGCTGGGAAAGATTGAGGGCAGGAGGAGAAGGGGATGACAGAGGGCAGGAGGAGAAGGGGACGACAGAGGATGAGATGGTTAGATGGCATCTCCGACTCAATGGACATGAGTTTGAGTAAGCTCCAGAGTTGTGATGGACAGGGAAGCCTGGAGTGCTGCAGTCCATGGAGTCACAAAGAGTCGGATGCGACTGAGAGACTGAAGTGAACTTAGTAAATGATGGTTTGAAATATCCTTATCTTTCATGTGCTGACTTTACAAAATAGTTCTTAGATCCCAGAAATATTAAATTATATTTTGCATAATAATTTCAAACTCTGTCTTTTGAAAGTATTGGAAAGACAGAATGAAAGGAGACTCTTTATGGATAGATAGATTTTTTTAGTGTTTTGTATTATAATACAATATAAAATAAGATATAGAAATAATAATTACTATCTTCTGGAACATAACAAACTAATAATTATTTTTATTATTAAATAAAAGTGTTAATGTTTTCTAAATGTCTACTCATTATGTGCCAGGCACAATTATTATAAAATCTTTATATGTATTCACTAATTGTAATCTCACCACAATCCTCTGGTGTGGATTTTATTATTATTAATAGCAATTGATGGATGAAAAACATTAAGACAGTCTGAATTCCAGACTTTTGCATTGACATTCTTTTTAGAATATGGTCTTTAGAGAAAAGAAACTGAGTTTGAAATCTTACTTTGCATTTGTTGAAAGTGGCAGCCATTTTCAACAAACTATTGAACCTCTGTAAATATCAATTTTTTCATTTGCAAAATTCACAAACTTTTGAAGGCAAAAAGTATAAACAGGAATGGAAATTACTTGGCACATGTAGGTCCAAGAAATATCGTCTAATATGATCATCATCATTGTCATCATCATCATCAGATATAAAGGAAAGAATTGTGCATATTCTCAGGAATATTATAGATACTTAATAAATACTAGTTTCCTTTCTTGTATTTCTTCAAAAACCATAATAGTTTGAAAAGATAAAAGACTCTTCCACACGTGAAATGGACTCTAACTGGGATGGAATCCCACAGGGTTATGAGAACTGTGTCTGTGAATGACCTTGAAATGAAAACCCAGAGACTATTTTTAATCCTATTTCTAAATTTAACTGTGTCATAGTCTCATATTAGTCCTCTCATTGCCAGGGAGTTTGGTGTTCATTTAACATACACTGCGTACTTTTTCAGTGTATCAGCTTTCAAATCCTGGCATAGAATCAGTTTCAATGACTATTCACATTTCCCACAGAGGCATGGTGGAATTTAACAAAAGATCTGTGGATTGGAGGGGGAGTAGGGTATCAGAGCATGATAGATGTGTGACAGCTCCAATACATTTCTTTCGTCTTTTCAAAAGCAAAAGCCACAGAGCACTTTAAAATTACTGAGAAAATTACAAGTGAATGTTAGTACTCTAAATTCAAGCATCACCACTGACAATTAAAAGGAATGTAAAGCAAAAGTGTATTTGAGGTTCAGTGATTAAAGAAAAAGTTCTCTGGGACTGAAGGAATCTCCTATACTGTCTGATTAAGGATACACGTCTACAAAAGTAAATGA
This sequence comes from Bos indicus, assembly GCF_029378745.1. NCBI lineage: Eukaryota > Metazoa > Chordata > Mammalia > Artiodactyla > Bovidae > Bos > Bos indicus. The sequence goes on along the minus strand of NC_091760.1, from coordinate 30,210,306 downwards.
CGCGCCAAAACTGCAGGCTCAAATCAATTTAATTGATTTGTGTGTATCATTAGCCTATCCGTCGTGTTTATGTTTTCAATTGTCAACAGCAGACTTTGCCAATTAAGAGCTGTGTTACAAATGCAACAGACAGAGGATGGAGAGTCCTATCATTAGTTTATATCATATCGTGCTGGCCAAAAACATTACTTTCCAAAAATGGAAGAAATACAGTTTGAGAAATAGGCCCAATGACGCATTAACTCATATAGATCGAGGACACTAACATGGAGGTGGTGCTACACTTAAAAACTAGCTTGGGTTCCAGAACTGCCAAGTAAAAGATCCAGAAGTTTACTGAAGGCAGACTTAGCCCCACTAGGTTAGCCTTGCAAGGTGAAAGTGATGTCACAGGAAATTTTCCTGAATTAGGTAAGAATCTTGACTAATAATTGCCATTAAAATTATTTTTTCAAAAAAGCTGAGAGTATATATGGCCTTGTTTATTTCTAATAAAAATTAACCACATTAAATATGTTTTTTACCCTTCCTACAAAATTTTTTGCTAGAATACAAATATCAAGCAACAAAATTTAATGACAATGTTTAATATCTTTGTTGATGCTAACAGATTTGAAGTTTAAAATTACAACCTGTTGAAAAGAATTCAGAACTTCTTTGTTGTTATTTCATTGACAAAGATGAGAAAAGGAGAAAAAAAAATATGTGTATATATATATATATATATATATATATATATACACACACACACATATAGCAAAGATTGAGGGCAGGAGGAGAAGGGGACAACAGAGGATGAGATGGTTGTATGGCGTCACTGACTCAATGGACATGGGTTTAGGTGGACTCCAGGAGTTGGTGATGGACAGGGAGGCCTGACATGCTGCGGTCCATGGGTTTACAAAGAGTCGGACAGGACTGAGCAACTGAACTGATACTGATACACGGATCAGAGCATTGCCATGGCAAAGAGGCTTGTTTAACTCAATGAAGCTATGAGACATGCCATGCAGAGCCTCAGAAGATGGATGGGTCAATATGAGTTTCTGATAAAACGTGGTCCACTGGAGGAGAGAATGCCAAACCACTCCATTTTCTTGCTGGGAGAACCCTATGTGCAGTATGAAAAGGCAAAAAGATATGATCATGGAAGATGAGAACCTCCCTAGGTCAGAAGGTGTTCAATATGCTACTGGGGAAGAGGAGAACACAATTACAAATATCTCCAGGAAGAATGAAGTGGCTGGGCCAAAGCAGAAATGGTGCTCAGTTTTGGATGTGTCTGGTGGTGAAAATATAGTACATTGCTGTAAAGAACAATATCGGATAAAGATTGAAGAAAAAAGGAGAAGAGAGTGGCAAAGGATGAGATGGTTAGATAGCACCACCAAATCAATGAGCATGAATTTGAGCAAACTCCCAGGGATAGCGGAGGACAAGGGAGCCTGGCATTCTACAGTCCATGGGATCACAAAGAGTCAGACATGACTTAGCAACTGAATATTAACAACAGCAGATACATATACATATATATATATTTACCAAGTTATTACCAATGACTTTTTTAATTTGAAAAATGAAAAGACAAACTAACACCCTTGTATGACTTGGCAACTACTAATTAAAAAGAATGTGTTAATTCCTAATTTTACTAAACTTCGTTTCACTGGTTAAAATCAATCAGTTCAGTTCAGTCGCTCAGTTGTGTCTGACTCTTGCAGCATGCCAGATTTCCCTGTCCATCACCAATTCCCGGAGCTTGCTAAAACTCATGTCCATTGAGTTGGTGATGCCATCCAACCATCTCATCCTATTGTTCCTTTCTGTTCCTGCCTTCAATCTTTCCCAGCATCAGGGTCTTTTCCAATGACTCAGTTCTTCACATCCGGTGGCCAAAGTATTGGAGTTTCAGCTTCAATGTAAGTCCTTCCAGTGAATATTCAGGACTGATTTCCTTTAGGACTGACTGGTTTGATGAGTCAACCAAGGTAATAAATAAAAGTTAAGGCTCCACTTTTAGGAAAGGCTACTTAGAAGTAAAGAAGGCAATGAGAAAAAATTCTCTCTCCTCTTATTTCTCATTAAAACATTCTGGGAAATGCATCTGTGAGGAGCAACTCACCCTGATAACCAGAAAATTTGAGTTAAAAAAAACTCTGCAAAATTGGATACTGCTATCTCTTTCATGAAGTGGTGTCCCTGCAGAGTGATCCAACTCTTTTCAAAAAGAATTAGAAAAAGGCAAACAAACTGCAGGCAAGCAATAGATCCAAGGTCTGAGAATCAAGGTCTGCAAAGCAATCACCAACCACAGATACCATGAGGCAGAGGATCACACCTTGAGAGTATCATGCACTGGAACCAATTATGGAATGATAGAAACAATGGACAGTGGACACCTTCACTCCCTTATTGATGTCCTGCAGCCCTAACAAGAGTCTCTTTTGAACGCTTATGCTCAGTGCTTAAGGTAATGTGGCTGGGAAGAAAAACAAACTCTTTTCCACTTCTCTCAGTCCCTCTGACTTACTCTGGAGCTTTCTGCAACATGCAAGAACAAAGAGTTTTTAAATCTTGCTACTTTTTTAAAGAAAAAAATATACAAATAAAAGTCCACAAATAAGCCTTTGTCAGTCACAGCATACCTTAGTGGAAGTAACTTGATTGATAAAATAAACTTGATTGTAAAATAACATACTGTCTTGTAAGGAATATTTGTGGGAAGGCAATATAGAAGTTTCTTTGTGATCAGTTCTTGTGTGTGTGTGTGTATGTGTGCACTCTAAGGGATTAGTTTTTTCTCTTTAAAAAATTTTAACACAGAATTCTTCCTTCCTCTGTAATTCTTGAGCAACACTGAGAATATTTTGATTACTTTTGTGCCACGGTTTGATAGTCTTCTTTCTTTAGGTACAATTCCATGACATACATTGCTTGACAGAAAAAAAAAAAAGTAAGAATTTCCAAAGACATTCATATGCTGCATGTACTATATTTTTCATTTTCATTTTGGCATTTTCCAACTCAACTAATTATGTTATCATTCAATGTACACTTTAAAAAAGCAAGTTCTAAGTAAGAAAAAAACACAAAAGCCTTTGAAGTTCTGCTGTCTAACTTTAGAATTATTCTTGACATCTTTAAATAGAAGAAAATTATATTGATGCTTTTACATATCTGTATATTATGTGCTTCTGTGTCAGTCTCTCTCCACCTCCACCCCTCACCCTCCGTATTTCTATATCTATTTCTCTAATGATTTCTTTCTTGAGAATACAGTCTTGACTGATCCATTCAATGGGAATAGTTGCTGAAGAGTTTATTGACCTTTTCTGGGGTGTTGCTAGCTGTGGAGGATTTGACACCTTATAACTCTCCATCAAATATAGATATTACTTATACTTCTCCTTCTCTTTCTTAGGCTATAAGGTATGCAGGAATTCTGCCAAATGTAAAAATGGTCAATTGTGACCTGAATTTAAACTGTGGCGATGAACATATGCTACCAGTACATATTTACACACAGATACAGTGCTCCCCCACATCCACCAGGGGACTGGTTCCAGGACCACTACACCTCCTCACCCCTGCAGGCCAATAGCAAAATTGATGGATTCCCTTATCTAAAATGGTGTACTACACCCTAAATGGTATATTCTGCATCTGTGGATTTAACTGTAGATCAAATATCAAAAATTGATGGGATGTTGGCTGACTGTGGATGTGGAACCAGTGAGTACAGAAAGCCTACTGTATTTCATCATCTATTCCAATAGACTGTATTTTAACCAGTCAATGAACCATTGATTATAAGGCACATCATTATATGCACTACCAGGAAAGAGAACATATTTCCATTTAAATCTGACACACCATCAATTGTAAGATGAAGCCCCATTTCATAGATGAAAGCTGTAGAGAAGAAGGACACCACAGAACTGATGAAAGGTAGTGAACATATTATGTTGATGTTCCTTTTCCTCTTGTACTTCTAGTATCAAACACCAAGCATATTTTACCTACCTGCATTCTTTCACTCTTCTTTTCTCAAATTAAATTTTATGTGCAAGCAATTTTGCTGATTTGGCTTTGATTTTAGGATGCAGTTTAAGGCACTGTGCTTAGTTTCTCTCCAATTTATGTCATAGAAGTTGGCATCACTTACTCCTGCAGAGTTAATTTCATTTATTCTGCCTTCAGTTGGCCAGTGAAACAGATCTCAGAGAGAGTTGGCACATGGGTCCAGGACCCAGAAGCCACTTTGTTATCCCAGATTAAAAGAATTATTTAAAAATGCATATCAGTTTTAAGAGCATTTGGGCTAAGTTCTACAAAATTGTGAGGGAGGAAAAGTTAGTCTTCAGTGTCATCCTTCTTCTTGATGGCTAATTTTCTTACTTACTTTCCCAAAACATAAAGATTAGAAGGTGCCCTATTATTCTCCTCTATTATCCTCCTACTAAAATCTGCGTGTTCTTTCTCTTATATCCTCAGGGACAGAAGTTTAGCAACTGGCAAATCTTATAATACTTTGAGCTGGACAAAGAAAGGGAAATGAGACTGCCCAGAGGGAAAAAAAAATAATATGCATTTAACACTGACCTTTTGGAAAGCAATTAATATTCTTTATCTGATAATTGGGGACTTTAAGTGAGTTGGGTGAGTTTTAGAACAAATAGCAAGGAAGAGAAGTTATGACACATTATTAGGTAAGATATTTTGGGGAAGGTGGATCTTCTATCTATTTACAGTGTATAGTTAGAACTTGAAGCCATTAATGACAGGGACTAGCCTGATCTAGGCTTCCCTGGTGGCTCAGATAGTAAAGAATCTGCCCACAATGCTGGAGACACGGGTTCAATCCCTGGGTGGGGAAGATCCCCTGGAGAAGGGCATGGCAACCAACTCCAGTATTCTAGCTTGGAGAACCCCATAGATAGAGGAGCCTGGAGAGCTACAGTCCATAGTGTAGCAAAGAATCAGACACGAGTGAAGAAACTTAACAAAATGGGTGCATGCATAGGCATTAAATAAGTAATTTCATGAGTGAAAGTGAAAGTTGCTCAGTCATGTCCGACTCTTTGAGACCCCATGGACTATACAGTCCAAGGAATTCTCCTGACCAGAATAGTTGAGTGGGTAGCCTTTTCCTTCTCCAGAGGATCTTCCCAACCCAGGGACTGAACCCAGGTCTCCCACAGCTGAGCCACATGTGTAGTAGGGATTATAAAAGAGATATGCAGGATGTTATGGGATATAATCTGGCATTTGACAACCTGTACTGGGTCAAGGAGATGACATCTTATTTGAGACCTCAAAGGTGGGAGCATAATGACTTCATGAAAGTAGGAAATGGGGTAGGACTTCAAGCTCAGGGAAAAGTTAGTCTTTTTGAGGGCCCAGAGGTCAGAGAGTTAACTGTACCTCACTGCAACTAAAACAAACTATGAATGAAATATAAGATTGTAATATGTCATAGATGAGATTCAGATGGTAGGTTGCAACTATCCACATTGTGGGAGGCCCTATAAGCCATTTCAGTAGCTTGGATTTTATTCTAAAAGACTTTGAAATACATTAAAGGGTCTTAAGCAAGAAGTAACCCATTTTGTGCCTTTATGTTTTACTTTTTTAATATTCTAGCTGAGAGTGAAGAATATATCAAAGAAGGGATCGACTGAATGCAAGAGACCACTGAGATAGCCACTGGAGTAGACTAGATGGGATCACAATTCTGGGAATAAAAAAGGGTGGTTGGTGCCCACAGGAAAGCTGGGGGAACGTGGATAAAACAGTGCAATTTTGAAGTGAACTGTTTGAGATTTATATGTTCAGTGAAGAAAAAGAAGCCATCAAGCATGACTGCATAAATGCCAATTTTCTCTCAAGCAACTGGGTAGATAATGATACCATTTCTGGAGGGGTGGGGGAAGAGGAGAAAGAAAAACAAAACTGGGAAGAAATTCCAGAGGAGCTCTGATGTTTAGGGATCAAGTAGTAAAGAGAGAGGTGACAGAGGAGATAAGAAAGATACAGACATCCAGTAGAAAGAAAATCTAAAACAACAACAACATTATTAAAGAAACCAAAGAAAACGATTTCTAGAGTGAAGGTCAACAGCGTCAAATGCTGCTTGAAAATCAAGCTACACAAAAACTAGAATTGTTTTAATGGAGTTATTGACATAGTACTCACTGGCAGCTGTGTTAAGACTCCAAGAATAACTGAGAAGGGAGGTAATGGGATTATAGAATATAAAGTCATTTAAGAAGCTAGACACTTAAAGGAAAGATATGAAACATGTTTACAAGCATATGGAAAACAGCCAGATGTTGGAATGTGTGATATTCAAGAGTTTTTTTCAAAGCAAGTAATAAAAACTAACCTTAAACTAGTGTAAATAAAAAGAGAGCAAATTTCTTACAAGGATACAGAGGAATCCCAATGAACCCAAAGGCAGGCAGAGAATACAATTCGCCAGAACCCAATACACTAACTGATTAACTAACCCAGGTTTGTTTGTTTGATGAGTTTTAGTTAACCAGATTTTATTGTGTTTATGTAAATATTTGTGAGAATGTTTATGATTGTGTCTTTTCTACTCTCTGTTGCTAGAGTGGAGGATCAAGGTGAAGGTAAAGAAAATTGAGGGGCATAAAATAGTGTAATCACAAGAATGTACATAATTGTTTTGGTATATTCTTCTTAAGAATGTATTTTTAACAAATATTATGATGTAATAAGCATTCTCTTCTAGGATAATTCTTATTATAGTTTATATTCAAAATTATTATCACTAATAGCCTTCTCAAACTCTTCTTTTGCATGCCCTCAATTCATCTTAGCGGTCTGTAATTAGGAGAATAGGTGGCATCCATGTGGCAGAAGAAACGGGATAGGTTGGGCACATCTGGAATAGTAACTTAGAGAAGCACTGGAGAATCTTGCAAAAGGGGGCTACTAGGGAATCTTTGTTGATTCGGAAATCAAGGGCAGAAAGCAAAGAAAGTGGATGGAATTCAAGTCTCAAAAAATCCATTTCTAATCTCAATAAAAAATAATTTCAAACTCTATATTATCACAGAAATGTCGGCCCTTCATTTTCTTCATAAAAAGGATGAAAATAGCTAGTTTTCTTTTGTATTTCATAGCCAAACTTCTCAAGTGAACGTATGATTTGAAAAATATCTACTATTTGTGGAACACTTACTATGTGAATTCATTGACTTACTATGTGGCTTCCCTGGTGGCTCAGACAGTAAAGTATGTGCCTGCAATGCAGGAGACCCAGCTTCAGTCCTTGGGTTGGGAAGATCTCCTGGAGAAGGAAATGGCAACGCACTCCAGTACTCTTGCCTGGAAAATCCCATACCAGTTTCTTCTGGTAGGTTACAGTCCATGGGGTTGCAAAGTCAGACATGACTGAGCAACTTCACTTTCTTTACTATGTGACAAGGTTTTTACTTTATCTTTGTAAACTGTGAAGAAGGCTGAGCGCCAAAGAATTGATGCTTTTGAACTGTGGTATTGGAGAAGACTCTTGAGAGTCCCTTGGACTGCAAGGAGATCCAAACAGTCCATTTTGAAGGAGATCCAACCAGTCCATTCTGAAGGAGATCAGCCCTGGGATTTCTTTGGAAGGAATGATGCTAAAGCTGAAACTCCAGTACTTTGGCCACCTCATGCAAAGAGGTGACTCATTGGAAAAGATTCTGATGCTGGGAGGGATTGGGGGCAGGAGGAGAAGGGGACGACAGAGGATGAGATGGCTGGATGGCATCACTGACTCGATGGACGTGAGTCTGAGTGAACTCCGGGAGTTGGTGATGGACAGGGAGGCCTGGAGTGCTGCAATTCATGGGGTCGCAAAGAGTCGGACATGACTGAACGACTGATCTGATCTGATCTGATGGTGTATTTATTATTATATTCTCCTTATTTGACTGGGGCAGAAGGGGATTAAACAATTTGCCCAAAGTTGCAGTGTTATTGAAGGATGAAATATGTATTCAAACGTGAACAATATGATTCTGGAACTCTGGTTCTCATAAACACTGAGCAGCTACCTCTGAATTGCTATTAACTTTGTCTAGTTTGTCTCGATAACATCTAATTCCTATCCCATAACTCTACCAGTGTTGCATTCTTACAGTCACAATCATCTAATCATCATATCAGATCAGTCACTCAGTTGTGTCCGACTCTTTGCGACCCCATGAATTGCAGCACACCAGGCCTCCCTGTCCATCACCAACTCCCAGAGCTCACTCAGACTCACGTCCATCAAGTCAGTGATGCCATCCAGCCATCTCATCCTCTGTCGTCCCCTTCTCCTCTTGCCCCCAATCCCTCCCAGCATCAGAGTCTTTTCCAATGAGTCAACTCTTCGCATGAGGTGGCCAAAGTACTGGAGTTTCACTTTAGCATCATTCCTCCCAAAGAAATCCCAGGGCTGATCTCCTTCAGAATGGACTGGTTGGATCTCCTTGCAGTCCAAGGGACTCTCAAGAGTCTTCTCCAACACCACAGTTCAAAAGCATCAATTCTTTGGCACTCAGCCTTCTTCACAGTCCAACTCTCACATCCATACATGACTATAGCCTTGACTAGACGAACCTTTGTTGGCAAAGTAATGTCTCTGATTTTGAATATGCTATGTAGGTTGGTCCTAACTTTCCTTCCAAGGAGTAAGCGTCTTTTAATTTCATGGCTGCAGTCACCATCTGTAGTGATTTTGGAGCCCAGAAAAATAAAGTCTCACACTGTTTCCACGGTTTCCCCATCTATTTCCCATGAAGAGATGGGACCGGATGCCATGATCTTCGTTTTCTGAATGTTGAGCTTTAAGCCAACTTTTTCACTCTCCACTTTCACTTTCGAACTGTACAAAAAAGATCTTCACGACCCAGATAATCACGATGGTGTGATCACTGACCTAGAACCAGACATCCTGGAATGTGAAGTCAAGTGGGCCTTAGAAAGCATCACTACAAACAAAGCTAGTGGAGGTAATGGAATTCCAGTTGAGCTATTCCAAATCCTGAAAGATGATGCTGTGAAAGTGCTGCACTCAATATGCCAGCAAATTTGGAAAACTCAGCAGTGGCCACAGGACTGGAAAAGGTCAGTTTTCATTCCAATCCCAAAGAAAGGCAATGCCAAAGAATGCTGAAACTACCACACAATTGCACTCATCTCACATGCTAGTAAAGTAATGCTCAAAATTCTCCAAGCCAGGCTTCAGCAATATGTGAACCATGAACTTCCTGATGTTCAAGCTGGTTTTAGAAAAGGCAGAGGAACCAGAGATCAGATTGCCAGCATCCGCTGGATCATGGAAAAAGCAAGAAAGTTCCAGAAAACATCTATTTCTGCTTTATTGACTGTGCCAAAGCCTTTGACTGTGTGGATCACAATAAACTGTGGAAAATTCTGAAAGAGATTGGGAATACCAGACCACCTGATCTGCCTCTTGAGAAATCTGTATGCAGGTCAGGAAGCAACAGTTAGAACTGGACATGGAACAACAGACTGGTTCCAAATAGGAAAAGGAGTTCATCAAGGCTGTATATTGTCACCCTGTTTATTTAACTTATATGCACAGTACATTATGAGAAACGCTGGACTGGAAGAAACACAAGCTGGAATCAAGATTGCTGGGAGAAAATATCTAATCATCATCAATCCCTAATGTCCCCTTCTTGATGCCTCTATAACTTTTAATGAAGTCTATTATATCAATAAATATTCTTTTTCTTTTGCCCTTTTCAACACCTCTATCTCCCTTTTTTCCAAAAGACTCTTCTTCATTTGCCGTCTAAGGAAGGGTTTGTCTCAAGTCTTCAAATCTCCAGACAGTACTTTAGTCTCCTTTAGGAATAAGACCCTTAAAGGAAATTCTCTCAGCAAAACCCTTTTTACTCCAGTAGAACTACATATGGGGGCTTCCCAGGAGGTGCTAGTGGTAAAGAATCTACCTGACAGTGCAGTAGACATAAAGAGACAAGGGTTCGATCCCTGGGTCAGGAAGATCCCCTGGAGGAGGGCATGGCAACGTACTCCATTACTCTTGCCAGGAGAATCCCATAGACAGAGGAGCCTAGTGGGCGATAGACCATAGGGTTGCAAAGAGTCAGACATGATGAAATCATGAAATGATTTCGCATGCACACATATAGAGCTACATATTGTAAGTTCCACTCCAGGCTTGGGCTATATGATGAACACACAGATCCCCACCAGCCATGAGTCATATCTGATTGACTCCTATATGACTCAATATGTGGAAAATCTCTTTGTCCACCAAATGATACCATTCCTCACACACTAAAATATGTGCTTCAACCTGTAGACTCTGTGTCTTAAACAGCCTTGCTAGACTGGTCAAAGCTATTTACATAATCTAACTAGATCTAACCTGTCCCGTCTGATCCTGAATCACTTTTCTCTACCATTTTCAGTGTTAATTCCTGGTTCCAGCATGCTTTATGCCTTAATTAGATGTTGCCGCTTAGTTTCCTAATATAAACATATCACTGCTGTTTAGTTGGTGTACTTGGTTTACACAGTTTTTCACTGTCCAAGAAAGCAGAAAGTGTGGGCTCAGAGGTCAAATTATCTTATAACTGAGTTTTGGAAGTTCTTTATGCATTCTGGATAGAATCCTTTATCAGATAAGTACTTTGCAAATATTTTCTTCCAGCCAGTGTCTTCTCATTTAATTCTTTTAAGAGTGTCTTTCAAAGAACAGAAATTTTTGTTTGTATTATGTGAAATTTATCAGTATGTTGTTTATCCGTGGGTGAGGCCCTAACCTTGATATGAAAAATTTACCTAACCCAAGGCAGGAGAGTTTCTCCTATGTTTTATTCTATGAGCCTTATAGTTTTAAGTTTAACAGTTTTATGATCCTACTTGATGATTTTTGTATTCAGTGAGAGGTATATGTCAAAGTTCATTTCCTTTACATATGGAAATCCAATTGTTCAGGTATCATTTATTGAAAGGCAATTCTTTCTTCACTGAATTGTCTTTGGACTTTGCCAAAAATGAGTTGATGGCATAGGTATGAGTCCATTATTAGACTGTCAATTCTATTCCAATAGTCTATATTTCTCTTTTGGCCCCAGTACTACTTTATCTTTATAACTATAACATTGTAATAAGTCTGATAAAGCAGGTAGTATTATTCCTCCATGATTTTTCTTCTTTTAAAGTTTGCTTTGATTCTCCCAACTCCTTTGGATTTCCATATGATTTTTTTTTAGGGTTAATTTTTCAATTTCCGAAAAAAAAAAAAAAAAAAGGTCTGCTGAGATTTTAATTGGGATTGCATTGATTCTATAGATTAATATGGAGAGAATTGACATCTTAACAATATTTATTCTTCCTATTATTGAACATGGTATGTCTCTACATTTATTTAAGTGGTCTATTATTTGTTAACCCCATGTTTTGTAGTTTTCAGTGTATAGACCTTGCACAACTTTTGCCAAATTGATCTCTAAGTAATTCATACTTTTTGATGCTATTTTAGTTGCAATTTAGAAAGATTTAATTCTCTCATGAGTTGCTAGTGTCTAGAAATAGAATTAATTATATGTTTTGATCTGTATTCTCTAACTTCACTAAACTCATTTATTAGTTCTAGTAGCTTTTTTGAAGTTTCCAATCAATTATCTATATAGACAAATCACATTGTTTAATAAGGACACTTCCTCTTCCTTTCCAGTTTGGAAGGGCTCTATTTATTTGGGCTACACAGGTTTAGTGGAAAAGAACCCACCTGGCAGTGCAGGAGACATAAGAGATGTGGGTTCGATCCCTGGATCTGGAAGATCCCATGGATGAGAGCATGGCAACCTACTCCAGTATCCTTGGCTGGAGAATCCCAAGGACAGAGGAGCCTGGTAGGCTATAGACCATAGGGTCAAAAAGAGTTGGGCACAACAGAAGTGACTTAGCATGCATGCATGCCTTTATTTATTTATCTTCCCTGATTACACTGTTCAGAACGTTCAGTACAATATTGAACAAAAGTGATAACAGTGGACATGATTTTGTTATTGCTGATCTTAAAGGGAAAATATTTAGTCTTTCATCACTAAGTATGGTAGCTGAAGGATTTTTTTTATAGATAGTATTTATCAGGTTGATGAAGGTCCTTCCTTTTTGTGCTCTGTTGAGAATTATTATCAGTAATGGATGATGGATTTTGTCAAATACTAGTTCTATGCTTATGGAGAAAAATCACATGATTTTTCATCTTAGATTTTCAGTATGATAAATTACATTGATTACTTTATAAATGTTAAAGCAACCTTGCATTCCTTAAATGCCTTACTTGCTCATGCTATACAATCTTTTATGTACTGGTACAATGAATTTGCGAATTTTCTAAAAATTACCAACTTTATCAATCTTTTCCATGAATTACATTTTTGGCTTCTTTGGTTTTCTCTATTAATTTCATTTTATATTTCATTGACTTCTCTTATGATCTTTTAATTTCTTCTACCTACTTTGGTTTAGTTAGCTTTTCTTTTTCTAATTTTTTAAAGGTAGAAGCTGAAGTCACTGATTAGAGAATTTTCTTTTTCTTTAATACAGATTTTAAATGCTAACTGTTTTCCTCTAATTATTGCTTTAGTGGCAACCCAGTAAATTTCTGTCATACTATGTTCTTATTTCCACTTAGTCCAAAATATTTTCTAATTCCATTTTTATTTCTTTTTTAATCCATATATTATTTAGAAGACTCTCAAGAGTCCCTTGGACTGCAAGGAGATCCAACCAGTCCATCCCCAAATCAATCCTGAGTGTTCTTTGGAAGAACTGATGTTGAAGCTGAAACTCCAATACTTTGGCCACCTGCTGTGAAGAGCTGACTCATTTGAAAAGACCCTGATCCTGGGAAAGATTGAAGGCAGGAAGAGAAAGGGGTGACAGAGGATGAGATGGTTAGATGGCATCACTGACTAAATGGACATGAGTTTTGGTAAACTCCAGGAGTTGGTGATGGGCAGTGAGGCCTGGCGTGCTGCAGTCCGTGGGGTCTCAAAGAGTCGGACACAACTGAGCAACTGAACTAATTATTTAGAAATATGTTATTTACTATCAACCATTTGGGGATTTTCCAGATATAGTTCTCTTACTGTTTGCTCATTCAATTTGCTCATTGGTCAAAGAGAATATTCTTTATAACTTAATCCACTTAAAGCTATTGAAACTTATATTATATGCCTATATATACATGCAGTGTATCATGGTAAATTTTCCATGTGCACTTAAGGTGCATTCTACTGTTGTTAGATGGAGTGCTATAGCAGTGCTCTCTCAGTTAAGTGTGTTGATAATGTTCAAATATGCTATATTGTTATAGATTTTTCTGTCTATATTCTATCATATATTGAGAGAAGGCTTGAAATTTCCAATTCTAGTAGTGGATATGTCTCTTTCTTTTTGCAGTTTTATCAGTGTTTGCTTTCTGTGTTTTGAAAATCTGTTTTCAAATGCAAAAAAAAATTTAGGATTATTATATCCAAAGCACAAGCTGGAATCAAGATTGCCGGGAGAAATATCAATAACCTCAGATATGCAGATGACACCACCCTTAAGGCAGACAGTGAAGAGGAACTAAAAAGTCTCTTGGTGAAAGTGAAAGAGGAGAGTGAAAAAGTTGGCTTAAAGCTCAACATTCAGAAAACGAAGATCATGGCATCTGGTCCCATCACTTCATGGGAAATAGATGGGGAAACAGTGGAAACAGTGGCAGACTTTATTTTGGGGGGCTCCAAAATCACTGCAGATGGTGACTGCAGCCATGAAATTAAAAGACACTTACTCCTTGGAAGGATAGTTATGACCAACCTAGATAGCATATTCAAAAGCAGAGACATTACTTTGCTAACAAAGGTTCGTCTAGTCAAGGCTATGGTTTTTCCAGTGGTCATGTATGGATGTGAGAGTTGGACTGTGAAGAAGGCTGAGCGCCGAAGAATTGATGCTTTTGAACTGTGGTGTTGGAGAAGACTCTTTAGAGTCCCTTGCACTGCAAGGAGATCCAAACAGTCCATTCTGAAGGAGATCCAACCAGTCCATTCTGAAGGAGATCAGCCCTGGGATTTCTTTGGAAGGAATGATGCTAAAGCTGAAACTCCAGTACTTTGGCCACCTCATGCGAAGAGTTGACTCATTGGAAAAGACTCTGATGCTGGGAGGGATTGGGGGCAGGAGGAGAAGGGGACGACAGAGGATGAGATGGCTGGATGGCATCACTGACTTGATGGACGTGAGTCTGAGTGAACTCTGGGAGTTGGTGATGGACAGGGAGGCCTGGCGTGCTGCGGTTCATGGGGTCGCAAAGAGTCAGACACGACTGAGCAACTGAACTGAACTGAACTGATATCCTCTTGATAAATAGACCTCTTTATCATTAAGAAACGAACTTCTTTGTCCTTGGTGATATTATTTGCCTTGAAATCCAGTTTGCTTGATATTAGGATGATTGCCTCAGCTTCTTTGTGTAGCATCTTTTTTGTATATTTATACTTAAATTGAATTTATTATAGGCAGAATTGAGTTGGGTCTTTTTGTTTCATCCAATGTGACAATCTCTTTTTAACTGAAATATGTGAACCTATTATATTTGATATGATTAGTGGTATGGTTAGTTTTAAGTCTATTTATTATCTCTTATTTGTTTTCTTCTTGCTCCTTCCTTTCTTTGTTCAGCTTCCCTCTTTTTCCACCCACTTTTGAACTGAGTATCTTTTTAGCAATTCCATTTCATCTCCTTGTTGGATTATTCATTATACCTTCTTGCTTTGTTATTTTGCTAATTATATTAAGGTTTTTGAATACATCTTTAACTTATCACTTTATGTCAAGTGATTTTATATCATGATATGTGAGTTGCAGATAGTTGGCTTCTGCTTTTACTTCTTAATTTTTATACCATTTTTAACTCCTTTTACTTGCATATGTTATAAAACACATAATACATTGTGATTATTTTGTTTCAACAATTATCTTTTGAATAAAATTTAAACTATAAGAAAATTTATTTTTACTCATACAGTTGTTTTTTCTGATGCTCTTAATTTCTTTAGATGAATTATTTTCATCTGGCATCATTTTTCATCTGCCTGACAAATTTTAAATTTCTTGTATTGTAGGTCTTTTCAAAATGAATTCTTTCATCTTTTGTATGTCTGAACTATCTTTTATTGCTTTCATTTTTGAACAACATGTTCACTGAATATTAAACCCTAGGTTGTCAATCTTCCTTTCACATCTTTAAAGATATTTCTCTACTTTTTGAGTTTTTCCAATGAGAAATATGCTGTCTTCCTTATTTTTGTTTGTTCACAATATGTCTCTTTTCTTGTGGCAGCTTTGAAGATTTTTCCTTTTATGACTGGTTTAAAGCAATTTCATTATAAAGGGTGTTGGTGTAGTTTTCATCACATTTTTTTGTGCTTAAGGCTCATTTAGCTTCTTAGAATGTGCAGTTACTTTTCATAAAATTCTGAAAATTTTGGTCACTATTTCTTCAAATATTTTGTTTGTTCCTCCTCTTTTCATTACTTCAGCGATCTAGTTACATACATAAAAGGTTGCTTGAAGTTGTTCCACAGCTCACTGATGTTCTTTGCAATCTTTTTTAAAATTATTTTTTCTGTTTTAAATTTCACATAATTTTTATTGCTATTTCTTCAATACCTTAAATTTTCATTTTAGACAATGCATTTTTTATCTCTAGAAGTTTGATGTGGGTCTTTCTCATATCTTCAATTTTTCTATGTAACTTTTTAGACATATCTATTCTAGGCATAATAACTGTGTTTATCTCCTTGAGCCTGTTAATTCTAACACCTGTGTCAGTTTTAAGTCAGTTTTGATTGATTGATTATTCTCAATATGGATCATGTCTTCTTGTTGCTTTGTATGTCTGCAAATCTTTGATTGGATGCCAGAACTTGGGAATTTTACTTGTCGAGAGGATGTTTTCTTATTCCTATATACATTCTTAAGCTTCCCTCATACATGCAGTTAAGTGACTTGGAAACAGATCCTTAGGGTCTTATTTTTAAGAGTTGTTAGCTGCATCCAGAAAATTACACAGCATAGAGCCAATTAACCCCCATTACTGAGACAAGGCCTTCCTGAGTACTCTACACAATGCTACATGAATTATGAGTTTTTCTAGTCTGACTGATGGGAACCAGTATTTTTTTGGCCCTGTGTGAATGTTAAGCACTGTTCTCTTTAATTCTTTTGAATGGTTATTTCACAGCCTCTAGCCATTTCTTCAAATGAAAAAACTGATCAGTACTCTGTGGAATATTCAGCAGGGACCATGTTCATAACTCTAGGTTATTTCTCTGTGCATTTCTCTCCTTTATGGTTGTGTCCTGTGAATTCTAGCCTGCTTGTTCTCTCTGGACCTCAGCTTCCACTTCCCCAGGCCAGATTCTGCATGTGTTCCTCTTCCCTGAACTGTGGCTTGGAAATTCTCTGGTGACACTAACCTAGGACATTTACAAGGCTCACCTTATTTGTTTTCTGTCTCTCAGGGATCACTTTCTTTGGTTGCCTGATGTGTAGCACCTTTATTTGATATTTTTGTTGTCGTTGTTTCATGCAGGATAGTAAATCCCATCCTTGTTACTCCATCTTACCTGGAGTCTCAGCTGATCTTAACAATGGAGACAGGTGACAGGAAGATTATGAAACTCTAGTATAGTTTCAAAGAAAACTTAACTACACATATATAAGTTCAGTTCAGTCACTCAGTCATGTCTGACTCTTTGCGACCCCATGGACTGCAGCATGCCAGGCTTCCCTGTCCAGCACCAACTCCCAGAGTCTACTCAAACTCATGTCCATCATGTCGGTGATGCCATCCAACCATCTCATCCTCTGTTGTCCCCTTCTGCTCCTGCCTTCAATCTTTCCCAGCATCAGGGTCTTTTCAAATAAGTCAGTTCTTCCCATCAGGTGGCCAAAGTATTGGTGATTCAGCTTCAACACCAATCCTTCCAATGAATATTAAAGACTGATTTCCTTTAGAATGGACTGGTTGGATCTCCTTGCAGTCCAAGTGACTCTCGGGAGTCTTTTCCAACACCACAATTCAAAAGCATCAATTCTTCAGCACTCAACTTTCTTTATAGTCCAACTCTCACATCCATACATGACTACTGGAAAAACCATAGCTTTGACTAGATGGACCTTTGTTGGTAAAGTAATGTCTCTGCTTTTTAATATGCTGTCTAGGTTGGTTGTAGTTTTTCTTCCAAGGAACAAGCATAGTTTAATTTCATGGCTGCAGTCACCATCTGCAGTGATTTTGGAGCCCCCAAATATAAAGCCTGTCACTGTTTCCATTGTTTCCCCATCTATTTGCCTTGAAGTGATGGGGCTGGATGCCATCACCTTAGTTTTCTGAATGTTGAGTTTTAAGCCAATTTTTTCACACATACATATGTATATCTTTTTAATTTAAACTACATTCCCCATACTCTAAGAACTATTGATTTTACTGAGCAAGAAATTCTATTCCAAGTATTGTTCACTAAAAAAGAAAAAGAAAAAAACAAACCTAGACACTGCTAGAGAATATGTCATTTAATAAGTAGTGATGACTTCATAGAAAAGCATACCTCAAATTCCATCTCTATAATCATTTTATATTAGAGGTATTCTTAGATTTTCTGACCTCAGTCTACTAAGGAAAAGTTTCATCCTTTCTCTGTCAAGCATTTTTTTTTTAGATAAAAAGTACAATATAACTGTGGAATAGTAAATCAGGTGAAATGATAAACTCTCTCATGAAATAAGTTATGAGATAATTATTTATGGCCTAGAAAATGTTACATTCCCATGTAATAGTTAATTTAGGAAGTGTTCATAAATGTGGGCAAGCAAGGATATCTGCAAGATTAATTATCTCTGAAAAAGTTCTTTATAAAGCTTTGCTATTGCTCAGTTTATACCTAGACTGTTAATTTTACATTAGGATAGAATTTTTGTGAAAAAAAAAAATCCTTTAATGCCAACATTAAATAACCTATGTTTCACTGCATTATCTTTGAAAATTGAGTCTTTTTAAGTTTTAAAGGCATCATTACAACTGTTAATGAAAGGAAAAGTAAAAGCTAAAAGAAAAGAAAATCATGAAAAATAGAAAACATTTCTAGAAAAGATGGAAACATTTGAATGAAAATAGACGGAAACAAATAGTGAAAGAAATGACTCAGATTGAAAAGCAATTTCAACATGTTAAATAGCTGAAGTTTCTCAATGCTATGTGAAAATTCTGTATTAGCTACAAAAATAAAATAACGAGTTAGAAAGGCAAGTAGAATGCTATTAAACTTGCTTTAAAAACCTAATACTACAGGGAAAACTATCTCAAAAGACAAGAAGAGTAAGTTCTTAAAATCTAGGTCATTTATCTGTAATTTTTTCCTATTTCTTGAAGTTCTGTGCTTTAAACTCTTTGGTACATCACCTAAAAACAGTCACTTTTTTTCACCAAAGATCAAGTTATCAGCAAAGTACAAAATGGTAATTAAAAATTTCTAGTTCAGTGCCAGGCACACATCATTCTTTTAATGAATCAGATTATCTCAACTTTGTAAGGATTAATTAGGTACTTGTAGCAGCTCCTTTAAATTTCTCAGAACACTACGCCACCAGATAACTTAAATGGCAGCTGTGTAAACTCAATGAGTTAAGCTCAGAAAATCTGTTACACTTAATTCCATTAGAAGAGTCAGAAGTTTTTGGTTAACTATGAATTTACTAAAATACTAGCATATATTTTCATTTGCATTAAGGTTTATGTAAATGCTAAAAACCCACTCGGAAAAAGTGAGGGAAATAAATATTTCAAGGGTTTTTTTTCTTTTTTCTAAAAAGAAAAAATTAAAATCATAGAAAAATAGTTTCTGAAACCTGAATGTCTTTCCAAAATTAAAAAAATCAATATTTTTAATTTTCATCAGTTCAGTTCATTAACATTATAAACATTTTAAAAAGTTATTTTTGAATAATTTTTAATTTATAAAAAGTTTGTAAAGATGTCAGAATGAATTTCTGTGCATCTTTATCCAATTTCCTCTAATGCTAACATCTTGTATAAGGACATTTATTAATTCTAAGAAATTAACATAGGTATAAAACTATTAACCAATCTTGAGATTTTATTAATATTTCATCTTTTTTTTTTTATTCCAGAATCCATTCCAGGACCCATTTCACTTTTAGTCATCATGTATCCTTCAGTTGGTGACAGTTTCCCAGTCTTTTCTGGTTCTTCAGGACCTGGATGATTTTTAAGAGTATTTTGTAGAGCATCTTTCAATCTGGTTTTGTCTGATATTTTCTCATGAATAGGATTCTCAATGGATTTTTGAAGAAGAGTCTCTCAGAGTTGAAGTGTGCTTCTTATCAAATCATATCAAGGGGTACCTCAGATTAACATGTCTCATCACTGGTGGTATTAACTTTGATTGCTTAATTAAGATGGACTCTGACAGTTTTTTCCACTATAAAGTTCCTACTTTTCTGCTTTCCATATTCTATTATTTGGAAGCAAGTAAATAAATCCAGATCATATACAGTGGAATAGAATTAAGCTACACTTCCTAGAGTTGGGAGGCTCTACCTAAATCATTTGGAATTTTTCTGAAAGAGGATTTTTTCCCCCCTTCTCCCACATTTACATATTAAATGTTAAATTAATTACATGCATTTCGGTGGACTCATTGATAATCACTTTGCTCTTTTGGGTTATAAACACTGCTACTAAATGTCCAAGGCTAGTCTTTATTTAATTTGTTGCTCAAATGACTCTTGCTTTGGCCATCTGAGGACTCTTTTTGAGGATCATTTGAGGCTCCTGTGGTCTTTTTAATACACTCCCATACTCTTTTTTAAAAACAAGTTTTAATTTTCTGAATTATAAAATGCTCCAGGTTCATCTTGAATTTCCTCTTCCTACTTCCTAAATCAGCCATTTCTTCAAAGAACCCTGACCTGGTTTTTTAAATTGGGGACTGGGGTTTAGAAACTAAAATCTCGATGTTGGGTATGCTTGTTGTACTGGGATGTCATTGCTTCCTTATCCTCTCAGCAGACAGAGCTAAGAAATAAATATTATAGAAACCAATGTATACACATTTTATTGTATTTCTGAGTGTGTGTTTACCAGAGTTCATATTTCTATCTCTGACTCTAACACCACAGGGTTTATGTTGATTTCCCCCTACTGTTTATTTATAACTTCAGTCTCTGTCAATCAGAAACCTGGCTTCCATTATCCACAATTTGTTTATTCATTTTTTCAGTTGTGGGGCATGCAGAGTAGCCTAGCAGAATTGCAGGATTCCTAGCCTATACCCCTGTAAAAAATAAATTTAACAACTAGAGTACAATGCTTGTGTATAGTAATTATTTTTTTAGCCATACAGTATACAGTCAAAACAGTGTTCCAAAGTTAATTTAGGTCAGCTTCCTTTTTCTCCAGTAATTTATCTTTAAGGAGAACTTTCTTAGGGGGAAAAAAAAAAACAAAACTCTTAATTATATGCTAAATGAAATTTAGAAACGCAAAGTTCCAAAGGTTCATTTTGAAAATGATTGTCATACACTTTCAAAAAAGCAGTATTCTAAAATATTATAATATATCATAATTATAACTCACCTACCCCAATATTACCAGAGCTCTTTGTCCTTTGGGTGAGGCAAGAAAGCCTTTCTACTGGGGTAAAGGAAGAGTTTGGAAAGTTACCTGCTGTGACTTTTATTAAATATAGTCATAATAGCTCAACTCTGCCTCCTTCTCCTAAATTAATTGAGTTGCTTTGGGCTGGTACCCCTCCAGTGATGGTCTTGATATTATCATACTGTAGTGTCATATGTTCCCAATGATATGCTTTTCTTTAATTTATACTATAGAAGATGAAACTGAGATTTTGAAAGTGACTTGCCCAAGGTCATATGGCTTATGGTTGAGACTAGAATTCAAATATGTTCAAAGTCCAAAATATGAGAAATTACTATTCCCAGGTTAAAAGTTCATGTCCCACAGCAGAATATGGTATGACTAGGTTGACAGTTAAATCATCCAGATTATTTTGCTTTAGTATCAATAAACAGGCATTTTATAGTATTTTGAGCCATCTTTTGCCTGTTTATTGCCAGTGGGCTCAACCTATGCAACTCCAAAGACATTTCTATCTAAGGAATATGTACCAGGGTAGTATCCTAGCCAACTTCCACACACTTTACAATTTGTCTTTCTATAACTTGGCCTGGTCATCTTACACTACAATTTTAATGGATCGGCATCTCTGACAACAAGGCCCTACTTGAATAATTTAGCTTTGACCTTGAACTTATAAAACATAAATTCTAATTGTATTACTAAAATGTTCCAAGCCAGTATAATTCCTTTATTAAAAAAAAAAATGAAAATTTGAGGTCTCCTGCCTTGCAGGCATATTCTTTACTCTCTGAACCACCAGGGAAGCCCACAGCATGTACTCATCAGGACACTTGAACAGATAAAGAATTTTCTAAGAAGAGTTCTGGCTCTGTCTAGCACAAAGCTTATCAAACTATAAATTATGAAGGAAAAGTTTTTTCCCCTCAGTCAGTCATGGATTGCTGGCTTCATAAAATGAAATTAAAATCATTTTTTTAAAGAAATAAAAATCTTAAAATGTCAAATACAAGCCTACATTTCATGATTACATTTTTTAGATATAAAATTACTCAAATTGACATTGAAGTATCTAAGTACTTTCTCTTAATTCCTGTATTTTTCTTTGTGGATTGGTAACAAACATTTGTTTACTATTAATAGCATTGATTCAAGGAACACGTTGATTTTTGGTTACTGTCTACCAGAATGCAGGTCAGATTTCACAGACATAATAACAATTTTTTTCCCTGAGAGTATGCTCACCATTTTCAGGTATTAACACCTTCTTACTTTTGTACTAGGAGAAGACACTGGCAACCCACTCTGGTACTCTTGCCTGGAGAATCCCATGGACAGAGGAGCCTGGTGGGTTGCAGTCCATGGGGTCGCGAAGAGTTGGACATGACTGAGGAACTTCACTTTCCCTTTTCACTTTCATGCATTGGAGAAGGAAATGGCAACCCACTCCAGTGTTCTTGCCTAGAGAATCCCAGGGACGGAGGAGCCTGGTGGGCTGCCGTCTATGGGGTCGCACAGAGTCGCACACGACTAATGCGGCTTAGCAGCAGCAGCATATTACTGCAAAGTATTGTATATGGAACACATCCCTCTAATTTGCTATTGTTTGCCTTTGAGGAAATATAAAAGCTAGCCTTTATTGAATGATTATTATAAACTATGTTCTAAATACTATATGTATAGATTGAGCCATTTAGTCCTTTCAATATGAAAGCAGACATTACTATCTTTCCCACTTTAGAGAAATGGAAATTAAGGCACAAGGACATTAATTTGCTATTGAGATTTAAACCCAGGTAGCTTGTACTAAGGTCTGTGTCCATTGCAGCAATATCATGCTACTATCCATAGGGAAAAATTACCCAGGAAAGGCCTTTGTAGCTAATCTAAAATTGCATTCCAAGTATATTATTCAAAATATATTGAGTAACATACTCAATATATCCATCATTTATAGATTTCTAACTAGTAAAATGCCAGAAAATTTGGAAAACTCAGCAGTAGCCACAGGGCTGGAAAAGGTCAGTTTTCATTCCAATCCCAAAGAAAGGCAATGCCAAAGAATGCTCAAACTACCACACAATTGCACTCATCTCACACGCTAGCAAAGTAATGCTCAAAATTCTCCAAGCCAGGCTTCAGAAATACATGAACTGTGAACTTACAGATGTTCAAGCTGGTTTTAGAAAAGGCAGAGTAACCAGAGATCAAATTGCCAACCATCTGGATCATCGAAAAAGCAAGAGAGTTCCAGAAAAACATCTATTTCTACTTTATTGACTATGCCAAAGCCTTTGGCTGTGTGGATCACAATAAATTGTGGAAAATTCTGAAAGAGATGGGAATACCAGACCACCTGACCTGCCTCTTGAGAAACTTATATGCAGGTCAGGAAGCAACAGTTAGAACTGGACATGGAACAACAGACTGGCTCCAAATAGGAAAAGGAGTATGTCAAGGCCGTATATTGTCACTCTGCTTATTTTTAACTTATATGCAGAGTACATCATGAGAAACGCTGGGCTGGAAGAAGCACAAGCTGGAATCAAGATTGCCAGGAGAAATATCAATAACCTCAGATATGCAGATGACACCACCCTATGGCAGAAAGTGAAGAAGAACTAAAAAGCCTCTTTTTGAAAGTGAGAGTGAAAAGGTTGGCTTAAAGCTCAACATTCAGAAAACGAAGATCATGGCATCTGGTCCCATCACTTCATGGCAAATAGATGGGGAAACAGTGGAAACAGCGTCAGGCTTTATTTTCTTGGGCTCCAAAATCACTGCAGATGGTGACTGGAGCCATGAAATTAAAAGACAGTTACTCCTTGGAAGGAAAGTTGTGACCAACCTAGTTAGCATATTGAAAAGCAGAGACATCACTTTGCCAACAAAGGTCCGTCTAGTCAAGGCTATGGTTTTTCCAGTGGTCATGTACGGATGTGAGAGTTGGACTGTAAACAAAGCTGAGCGCCGAAGAATTGCTTTGGAACTGTGGTGTTGGAGAAGACTCTTGAGAGTCCCTTGGACTGCAAGGAGATCCAACCAGTCCATTCTAAAGGAGATCAGCCCTGGGTGTTCTTTGGAAGGAATGATGTTAAAGCTCAAACTCCAGTACTTTGGCCACCTCATGCAAAGAGTTGATTCATTGGAAAAGACTCTGATGCTGGGAGGGACTGGGGGCAGGAGGAAAAGGGGATGACAGAGGATGAGATGGCTGGATGGCATCACTTGACTCGTCGGATGTGAGTTTGAGTGAACGCCAGGAGTTAGCGATGTACAGGGAGGCCTGGTGTGCTGCGATTCATAGGGTCGCAAAGAGTCGGACACGACTGAGTGAGTGAATTGAACTGAACTGAACTAGAAAAAAACAATTCAAACTTTATAGAATTATAAATATCTAAT
The DNA here is from genome assembly GCF_029378745.1 of Bos indicus. Taxonomy (NCBI): domain Eukaryota; kingdom Metazoa; phylum Chordata; class Mammalia; order Artiodactyla; family Bovidae; genus Bos; species Bos indicus. The sequence continues at coordinate 30,186,170 of NC_091760.1, read as the reverse complement.
ATCTTTCTTTCTCTGCTTTTGCTACTTCTAAGAACTAAGGTCTGAGTTCAAATGTCAAGAATTTTTTCTAATCTATGATTTGTTTTTTGCTTTTGCAGTGTTGTTTCATTTACCACAAGTATTTTTATTAGCCACCTCAAATCCCTTTTTTGAATAGGTGGTATGTGTATATACTGTTCATGGGGTTCTCAAGGCAAGAATACTGAAGTGGTTTGCCATTCCCTTCTCCAGTGGACCACATTCTGTCAGATCTCTCCACCATGACCCACCCATCTTGGGTTGCCCCACGGGCATGGCTTAGTTTCATTGAGTTAGACAAGGCTGTGGTCCTAGTGTGATTAGATTGACTAATTTTCTGTGAGTATGGTTTCAGTGTGTTTGCCCTCTGATGCCCTCTTGCAACACCTACCGTCTTACGTGGGTTTCTCTTACCTTGGGCGTGGGGTATCTCTTCATGGCTGCTCCAGCAAAGCGCAGCCATTGCTCCTTACCTTGGACGAGGGGTATCTCCTCACCGCCGCCCTTCTTGACCTTCAACGTGGGATAGCTCCTCTAGGCCCTCCTGCACCCGCGCAGCCAAGGCTGCTTGGACATGGAGTTGGTCCTCCCGGCCACGGCCCCTGGCCTCAGGCGTGGGGTTGCTCCTCCCGCCCGCCACCCCTGGCCTCGGGCTTGGGGCCTGGGTATCTCCTCCCGGCCACCACCCTTGACCTCGCACGTGGGGTAACTCCTCTTGTCGCCGCCCCTGACCTCGGACGCTGGGCATCTCCTCTCGGCCGCCCCCCTGACCTCGGACGTGGGGTAACTCCTGTTGGCGGCCGCCCTTCGGGCATGGGGTCCTCCCAGCTTCTGCCCCTGACCTCGGACGTGGGGTGGCTCCTCTTGGCTGTGCTTGGCACGCCCGTCGCAGCCGCCTGACAATGTGGTCCACTGGAGAAGGGAATGGCAAACCACTTCAGTATTCTTGCCTTCAGAACCCCATGAACAGTATGAAAAGGCAAAATGATAGGATACTGAAAGAGAAACTCCCCAGGTAGGTAGGTGCCCAATATGCTACTGGGGATCACTGGAGAAATAACTCCAGAAAGAATGAAGGGATGGAGCCAAAGCAAAACGAATACCAAGCTGTGGATGTGACTGGTGATAGAGGCAAGGTCTGATGCTATAAAGAGCAATATTGCATAGGAACCTGGAATGTCAGGTCCATGAATCAAGGCAAATTGGAAGTGGTCAAACAAGAGATGGCAAGAGTGAATGCCCACATTCTAGGAATCAGCGAACTGAAATGGACTGGAATGGGTGAATTTAACTCAGATGACCATTATATCTACTACTATGGGCAGGAATCCCTCAGAAGAAATGGAGTAGCCATCATGGTCAACAAAAGAGTCTGAAATGCAGTACTTGGATGCAATCTCATCCAAAACAACAGAATGATCTCTGTTCGTTTCCAAGGCAAACCATTCAATATCACAGTAATCCAAGTCTATGCTCCAACCAGTAACGCTGAAGAAGCTGAAGTTGAACAGTCCTATGAAGACCTACAAGACCTTTTAGAACTAACACCCAAAAAAGATTTCCTTTTCATTACAGGGGACTGGAATGCAAAAGTAGGAAGTCAAGAAACACCTGGAGAAACAGGCAAATTTGGCCTTGGAATACAAAATGAAGTAGGGCAAAGACTAATACAGTTTTGCCAAGAAAATGCACTGGTCATAACAAACACCCTCTTCCAACAACACAAGAGAAGACTCTGTACATGGACATCACCAGATGGTCAACACCGAAATTAGATTGATTATATTCTTTGCAGCCAAAGATGGAGAAGCGCTATACAGTCAGCAAAAACAAGACCAGGAGCTGACTGTGGCTCAGACCATGAACTCCTTATTGCCAAATTCAGACTTAAATTGAAGAAAGTAGGGAAAACCACTAGACCATTCAGGTATGACCTAAATCAAATCCCTTATGATTATACAGTGAAAGTGAGAAATAGATTTAAGGGCCTAGATCTGATAGATAGAGTGCCTGATGAACTATGGAATTAGGTTCGTGACATTGTACAGGAGACAGGGATCAAGACCATCCCCATGGAAAAGAAATGCAAAAAAGCAAAATGGCTGTCTGGGGAGGCCTTACAAATAGCTGTGAAAAGAAGAGAAGCGAAAAGCAAAGGAGAAAAGGAAAGATATAAACATCTGAATGCAGAGTTCCAAAGAATAGCAAGAAGAGATAAGAAAGCCTTCTTCAGCGATCAATGCAAAGAAATAGAGGAAAACAACAGAATGGGAAAGACTAGGGATCTCTTCAAAAAAATCAGAGATACCAAAGGAACATTTCATGCAAAGATGAGCTCGATAAAGGACAGAAATGGTATGGACCTAACAGAAGCAGAAGATATTAAGAAGAGATGGCAGGAATACACAAATGTACAAAAAAGATCTTCATGACCCAGATAATCACGATGGTGTGATCACTGACCTAGAGCCAGACATCCTGGAATGTGAAGTCAAGTGGGCCTTAGAAAGCATCACTACGAACAAAGCTAGTGGGGGTGATAGAATTCCAGTTGAGCTATTCCTAATCCTGAAAGATGATGCTGTGAAAGTGCTGCACTCAATATGCCAGCACATTTGGAAAACGCAGCAGTGGCCACAGGACTGGAAAAGGTCAGTTTTATTCCAATCCCCTGAAAAAAGGCAATGAAAAAGAATGTTCAAACTCACAATTGCACTCATCTCACATGCTAGTAATGCTCAAAATTCTCCAAGCCAGGCTTCAGCAATATGTGAACCGTGAACTTCCTGATGTTCAAGCTGGTTTTAGAAAAGGCAGAGGAACCAGAGATCAAATTGCCAACATCCGCTGGATCATGGAAAAAACAAGAAAGTTCCAGAAAAGCATCTATTTCTGCTTTATTGACTATGCCAAAGCCTTTGGCTGTGTGGATCACAATAAACTGTGGAAAATTCTGAAACAGATGGGAATACCAGACCACCTGACCTGCCTCTTTAGAAGTATCTATGCAGGTCAGGAAGCAACAGTTAGAACTGGACATGGAACAACAGACTGGTTCCAAATAGGAAAAGGAGTACGTCAAGGCCGTATATTGTCACCCTGTTTATTTAACTTATATGCAGAGTACATCATGAGAAGCGCTGCACTGGAAGAAACACAAGCTGGAATCAAGATTGCCGGGAGAAATATCCATAACCTCACATATACAGATGACACCACCCTTATGGCAGAAAGTGAAGAGGAACTAAAAAGTCTCTTGATGAAAGTGAAAGTGGAGAGTGAAAAAATTGGCTTAAAGCTCAACATTCAGAAAACTAAGATCATGGCATCTGGTCCCATCACTTCATGGGAAATAGATGGGTAAACAGTGGAAATAGTGTCAGACTTTATTTTGGGGGGCTCCCAAATCACTACAGATGGTGACTGGAGCCATGAAATTAAAAGACACTTACTCCTTGGAAGGAAAGTTGTGACCAACCTAGATAGCATATTCAAAAGCAGAGACATTACTTTGCCAACAAAGGTTCATCTAGTCAAGGCTATAGTTTTTCCTGTGGTCATGTATGGATGTGAGAGTTGGACTGTGAAGAAGGCTGAGTGCCGAAGAATTGATGCTTTTGAACTGTGGTGTTGGAGAAGACTCTTGAGAGTCCCTTGGATTGCAAGGAGATCCAACCAGTCCATTCTGAAGGAGATCAGCCCTGGGATTTGTTTGGAAGGAATGATGCTAAAGCTGAAACTCCAATACTTTGGCCACCTCATACGAAGAGTTGACTCATTGGAAAAGACTGATGCTGTGAGGGAATGGGGGCAAGAGGAGAAGGGGATGACAGAGGATGAGATGGCTGGATGGCATCACTGACTCGATGGACATGAGTCTGAGTGAACTCTGGAAGTTGGTGATGGACAGGGAGGCCTGGCGTGCTGTGATTCATGGGGTCGCAAAGAGTCAGACAGGACTGAGCAACTGATCTGATCTGATGTGTATATAAGCCAATTAATGCCTTAAAGCAATTCCTCAGCAATGTGATTTTTGGCTTCCAATCTGCAATCATTGAGAATTCATTTTAAAAAGACTGAATAGGTCTATTAGTATCCAAATCTGCCTAAACAAATTACCACAAACTAGGTGGGTTAAAACAAGAGAAATGTATTCTCATACAATTCTGAAGGCCAGAAGTGAAATCAAGGTGTTGGGAAGATCATATTTCCTCTGAACGCTCTATGGAGAATCTGTTCTTTGCCTTTTCCACTGAACAGTGCCTGTTGGCATTTCTTGACTTGTGGCTGAATCACTTGAATGATACAGTCACATCAACTTCTCTGTGACTGTCTCCTCAGCAGTTCTCTTCAAAGGACACTCTTATTGGATTTAGGACCCATCCTGATTATCCAGGATGATCATTTCACCTCAAAATTCTGAATCTAATTACATCTGCAGAGACCTTCCCCAAATAAAGTATCATTCACAGGTTTTAAGGATTAGGACATGGACAGACCATGGATAAACTTTTTGGGGGACCACCATTCAAGATATTTTAATAGGTGATGGGGGTTATGAGGTATCTTCCTAAAAGCATATTGCAAGAAGCTTTAGTTCATGGCTTGCATGTGTGCTGTCACTTCGGTTGTGTCTGAATCTTTGCAACTCTATGGACTATAGCCCTCCAGGCTCCTCTGCCCATGGGTTTATCCAGGCAGGAATACTGGAGTGGGTTGCCATCTCCTTCTCCAGGGGATCTTCATGACCCAGGGATCGAACTCAGGTCTCATGCATTGCAGACAAATCCTTTACAGACTGAGCCACCAGGTGAGCCCTTTAATCCACGGGCTTTGTGACAAATTTCCCATGATAAAACCCTCTCCCCCACCTCACTGCCCCATTTTCTGTTCTTTCTACTTTGTTCTGGACTGGCAAAGTTTGCCAGAGACCTGAGTTTCATTTAGGGAAACTTGATAGGTACATTGCTTTACACTTTATTTGTCTAATTTATAAGTCTTCAAAAAAAAAAAAAAATCCTTCATCAGCACCCTTCTCAGAGGCAGTATAAAATAGTTTACCTAGTCTGTAGAAAGTACTGTGTTATTATTATTAGCTATTATTGTGAAGAATCACTGTAATCCTTTAGAATAACTCCATTAGAGGAAGCTCTGCTAATTGATTCTTTCTTATAAGATTTTGCACCTGAAAGTTTGTAAAATTTTCAAATAACAAACAGTTGTGAAGTACTAAAAAATTCAGATATAAAATAATCACTAGAGATAACATAAAGACATAAAAGATGCCTGTACTTTTAGAGGAATAAAAATCATCATTTTACTTGGGTAGGTCTGTTTAAATTCTAATGGAGAGGACCAGATGCTCAGAGGTTTTGTCACAGAAGTTAGAGCATTTCACCTTTACATCACTGGTTCTCACCCAGTTTAGGACAAAAGTAATTGAAAAGGATTATCATCTAAAAATGCTGCTGCTGCTGCTGCTAAGTCACTTCAGCCACGTCCAACTCTGTGCAACCCCATAGACAGCAGCCCACCAGGCTCCCCTGTCCCTGGGATTCTCTGGGCAAGAACACTGGAGTGGGTTGCCATTTCCTTCTCCAATGCATGAAAGTGAAAAGTGAAAGTGAAGTTGCTCAGTCGTGTCCGACTCTTAGCGACCTCATGGACTGCAGCCCACCAGGCTCCTCTCTCCATGGGATTTTCTAGGCAAGAGTACTGGAGGGGTACTGCCATTGCCTTCTCCAATCTGAAAATGATTAAATGCCATCTCTGGAAAAGCTGTTTGCCTCACTCTGATTTCCAGGTGGTAACAATTACTATCACATTGAACATTCACCACTTGCTTATCTAAGTAGAGAAGTGAGAGGGTGAATGAGTCTGAAGACAGAATGTACTTCTTTTCCTTCAGGGTCCCCTGAGAGGCTTGGCAGGTGGTAGAGGGGATTTTTGGCTGGCCATTGTCTGTGCTGAATTTAATCCAGGAATAAGTGGATACCAATACTTGCCAGTCATGAGATCTACATTTTCAGTGGAGAATCTTAGTTACAGTCTTATGAAAGGTAAACTATTAAACTACCTTTATGAGGTATAATTTACACACCATAAAATTTACCTGTTTTAAATGTATAATTGAAATGTATAATTTCAATGATATTTTTGTAAATTTATAGAATTAGGTAACCCTTGCCTTACTGAGTTTTAGAACATTCTAATGGAGAAATTTCATGGGATATATGTCTAACTAAATTTCCATTACTCCAAAGAACATAATACTTATGGTACTAAGGGGTAGGAGGAGAAAGAGCAAGAGGAAGTTAGATAAATAATAGTACTTTAAAATTTGATTGAACTTTAAAATATAGTATTAATACAACTGTATATTATTTGAGCTGTGATTGTTTAAACCTTCATGTATGAATTGTCTAATATTGTGAATATATTAATGAATCATAATAAAATTCTTTCAGTTCAGTTCAGTCACTCAGTTGTGTCTGACTCTTTGTGACCCCATGAACCATAGCACACCAGGCCTCCCTGTCCATCACCAACTCCCAGAGTCCACCCAAACCCATGTCCATTGAGTCGGTGATGCCATCCATCTCATCCTCTGTTGCCCTCTTCTCCTCCTGCCCTCAATCTTTGCCAGCATCAGAGTCTTTTCTAATGAGTCAGCTCTTCACATCAGGTGGCCAAAGTATTGCAGTCTCAGCTTCAACATCAGTCCTTCCAATGAACACCCAGGACTGATCTCCTTTAGGATGGACTGGTTGGATCTCCTTGCAGCCCAAGGGACTCTCAAGAGTCTTCTCCAACACCACAGTTCAAAAGCATCAATTCTTCAGCACTCAGCTTTCTTTATAGTCCAACTCTCACATCCATAAATGATCATAATGCTTTACTATAAAGCTTAAAAATAGTAAGCATTCAAATATTTAATTTGTAGAATAAATAAAACTAACCACCTTTATGTTTGTTCCATGTTTAAGTACTCCATATACAGAATCAATGAATAAGTTAAATATTAATAAGGAGAAATTTGAATGTGTGTAATGGATACAGGGATAGAAAAGCCACACTTTTCCTTCTAAAATAAGCTCATTATCCATTAATAATAATAGTAATAACTATAGCTAGCACATATAGTGCTTACTATGTGATAGATGCTACCCTAAGAACTCATTAAATAATGAACAATTCTTTTAGTCAAAGCTATGGTGTTTCCAGTTGTATGGATATGAGAGTTGGACTGTGAAGAAAGCTGAGCACTGAAGAATTGATGCTTTTGAACTGTGGTGTTGGAGAAGACTCTTGAGAGTTCCTTGGGCTGCAAGGAGATCCAACCAGTCCATCCTAAAGGAAATCAGTCCTTAATATTCATTGGAAGGACTGATGTTGAAGCTGAGACTGCAATACTTTGGCCACCTGATGTGAAGAACTGGCTCATTAGAAAAGACCCTGATGCTGGGAAAGATTGAAGGCAGGAGCAGAAGGGGGCAACAGGGGATAAGATGGTTGGATGGCATCACCGACTCAATGGACATGAATTTTAGCAAGCTCCAGGAATTGGTGATGGACAGGGAAGCCTTGCGTGCTGAGGTCCATGGGATCACAGAGTCAGACATGAACAAGCGACTTAATTGAACTGATTTATTTAATCCTCCCTACACTTTGCAATTAAAAAAATGAAAGCATAAGGGGATGGACCTACAGAGAAGTGAAGTAAGTCAGAGAAAGATAAATATCATGATATCACTCATACTGGAATCTAATTTTTAAAATGATAAAAATGATCTTATTTACAAAATAGAAACAGACTTACAGATGTTGAAAACAAACTTATGAGTACGGAAGGGGAAATATAGGGGTGGTGCTAGTGAGGGATAAATCAGGAGCTTGGGATGAACATACGCACACTACTATATCTAAGATTGATAACTAATAATGACCTATTATATAGCAGAGGGACCTCTGTTCAATATTCCGTGATAACCTGTATGAGAAAAGAATCTAAAAATAATTATTATATGTACAACTGAATCACTTTGCTGTACACCTGAAACTAACACAACATTGTAAATCAACCATAATCCAATAAAATCAAAAGAAAAAAGAAAATGAAGGCATGAGAAGGAAATTCGCAAAGGTTTATATGGAGGATCTCTGATCAGAACTCAGGCAGTCTGGATCCAGTCACTGCTCTTATCTAATCACAAATAACTTTTGGTCAACCCTTTCTCTTATCCTTGCTAAGTCGATATCTAGCACTAACAAAGATCTTTTAATTCCTTTATTGTTTTAGCCACCCTTACTAACAGAATTACATGGCTAAGCATTTGTATGACATGGTCACCAGCACAAGTTTCTCAGCCCTACTAACCTTCTGCTATACTTACCCTTCAATTTTAGTTTTCATTCAAATACTTAGTTTTTGAGCTCACACACCTAGCTTATCAACAAACAACAAAATGAAAAAAAAAAAAAAAAAACACACAAACTAGTGGTTGAGCCACATGGCACTATTTCAGGTGTTGGATGTCCACTCTCTACTGTGCTTCCATCGTTATTCAGGAATTATCTTGTCCTTGACTTATTTTCTTGCTCTTATCTCACAGTGGTTAAACATGTTTATTATCTCAAATTTTGTCACAACTTTCTATCCTTTTCTTTCTCAATTGATGAGAAAAAAATGACCAGTAGTTCCGAATCTTCAGAGATTAAATAGGACAAGAACTAAAAACTACCCATTGGGTTTAACAACTAGGTGGTTTTGGGTGTTTTGGAAAATGGAGTTTCAATGTAGTACAAACATAAATGAGCCCACAGTGTGTTAAACAATAAATGAGATAGTATCTGAAGAACTTGGCAATGAAGAAAGGAATGTTATGATCGAGGGAGAGGGAGAGAATTGAGGGCAGAGCTGTCACTCACCTTTGTGGTTTAGAAAGAAGTGTTTTCTGTTGGTGGGCACACTTCTAAGGATTCATAGCTTGAGGAGAGAGAAGCACCTTTGTGCAAAGGAAACAGTCCTTTTTCCATGGGTCAAATGCCCTCATTTGCTCGTCTGCTTGGGCATACCTTATATGGTGCATGTCTTGTAAAACTGTGATTACCTTGCATGAGGAAGGTTTTTGTTCCTATAGTTATTGAGGTTTTGTTGTTGTTCTTTTTGGTATTCCCCAGAAGCAGTCTGGATGAAGGAATGGAGAAGGCATATTCATTGATTTTAGGTTGAGGTTTTGCCCTGTGAGTATAGTAAAATCAATCACAAGGAGACAAGATAGTTAATAACACTGGCAAATTTCATGGGTAGAGGAATCTAGGAGGGATAGCAAAGGAAGACATGGCATAAATGATTATCCATCCCTCTTTTTCCATATGAAACATCATTTTATCCAGATGCTGGGCAGCAATGAAATAAGGGGAGTGAAGTTGCTCAGTGGTGTCCACCTCTTTGCAACTACATGGACAGTAGCCTACCAGGCTCCGCCATCGGGATTTTCCAGGCAAGAATACTGGAGTGGGCTGCCATTAATTCAAGCAGTGAATCCCAATTAAACTAATCATGGTGGTCACATTCCTCTATGTCAGTTGTGTAGGGGTAGTTATGTGATTTAGCTCTAGCCAAAGAGATAATAGGCTTCCCTGGTGGCTCAGATGGTAAAGCGTCTGCCTGCAATGCTGGAGACCTGGGTTCGATTCCTGGCTCAGGAAGATCCGCTGGAGAAGGAAATGGCAATCCAAACTCCAGCAATCTTGCCTGGAAAATCCCATGGACGGAGGAGCCTGATAGGCTACAGTCCATGGGGTTGCAAAGAGTCGGATATGACTGAGCAACTTCACTTAAAGAGATACGAAGGAAAGTTTTTTCTCAGCAAAAATGCACAGTATAAACATTTTTCTTTCCTTTAGATATGGCCTTATGAGGAATTGTTATTTAGAGTTGTTCAGTTCAGTTCAGTTGCTCAGTCGTGTCTGACTCTTTGCAACCCCATGGACTGAAGCACACCAGGCCTCCCTGTCCATTGCTAACACCCACAGTTTACTCAAACTCATGTCCATTGAGTCAGTGATGCCATCCAACCATCTCATCCTCTGTTGTTCCTTTCTGTTCCTGCCTTTAATCTTTCCCAGCATCAGGGTCTTTTCTAATGAGTCAGCTCTTCACATCAGGTGGCCAAAGTATTGGAGTTTCAGCTTCAACATCAGTCCTTCAAAATGAATATGAAGGACTGATTTCCTCTAAGATGGACTGGTTGGATCTCCTCGCTGTTCAAGGGACTCCAAGAGTCTTCTACAACACCATGGTTCAAAAGTATCCGTTCTTCTTTACTCAGCTTTCTTTATAGTTCAACTCTCACATCCATACATGACTACTGGAAAAACCATAGCTTTGACTAGATGGACCTTTGTTGGTAAAGTAATGTCTCTGCTTTTTAATATGCTGCCTAGGTTGGTCATAACTTTACTTCCAAGGAGCAAGCGTCTTTGTATTTCATGGCTGCAGTCACCACCTGCAGTGATTTTGGAGCTCAAGAAAATAGTCTGTCACTGTTTCCACTGTTTCACCATCTATCTGCCATGAAATGATGGGACCAGATGCCATGAACTTAGTTTTCTAAATGTTGAGTTTTAAGCCAACTTTTTCACTCTCCTCTTTCACTTTCTTCAAGAGGCTCTTTAGTTCTTCTTCGCTTTCTACCATAAGGGTGGTGTCATCTGCATACCTGTTGCTGTTGCCACTGGTATGAGGAAATGAAAACCAAGGAACCTGGGTCATCAGTGACATTATTAAAGATAAAAGGGTTACTATTATTTTCTTCTTTCTGAAGTTTGTCTTCTCAGAAATCACATTCTCCTTTATCATCATTGGTGGTTTTTACTTTGAAATTACTTATTTTTACTTTTCTCTCTGGAGTTTGATTATAGATCTGGTTTTCTTTTTCTCCTAGTGATTTTCAATAGGGGATATATGTTAAAGAATGTATTTCATATTATTTCTACTTTAAAATTTTATTATGGTATTTTAAAAACAACTTTACTGAGCTATAATCCACATACCATGCTGCTGCTGTGTCGCTTCAGTCGTGTCCGACTCTGTGCGACCCCATAGATGGCAGCCAACCAGGCTTCCCATCCCTGGAATTCTCCAGGCAAGAACACTGGAATGGGTTGCCATTTCCTTCTCCAATGCATGAAAGTGAAAAGTGAAAGTGAAGTCGCTCAGTCGTGTCCGACTCTGGTGACCCCATGGACTGCAGCTTACCAGGCTACTCCATCCATGGGATTTTCTAGGCAAAAGTACTGGAGTGGGCCACATACCATGAACCTACTTAAAGTGTACAATTCCAATAGTTTTGAGTCTAGCCACAGAGCTATGCAACCATGACCATGATCAATTCTAGAAAATTTCTATTACACGTAAAAGAAACCCTCTATGCATTAGTGTGTGTGTGTATGTGTGCATGTGCATGCATATGCAGGCACATGCTCACTCACATCCGGTTCTTTGCAACACCATGGACAGACTGTGGTCTGCCAGGCTCCTCTGTCCATGGGATTTTCCTGGCGAGAAATGGGCAGGTTACCATTTCCTCCTCCAGGGGCTCTTCCAAACCCAGGGATTGAACCTGTGTCTCCTGCAAATCAGGTGGATTTTTTTTTTACCACTGGGCCACCAGGGAAGACCCTACCCATTAGTAGTCACTTTCTATTTCCTTCAGCCCTCTGAAACCAATACTCTGCTTGCTATCTCTATAGATTTACCTATTCTATGAGCTTTATGGGCAGTGGGGGTTGTATCATCCATCACTAATCACTAGTATCTAGGAAACTGGCTGGCATATGGGATTTCAATAAATATTTGTTCAGTAGTAAACAAGGTAGAAAATACCCCTACTCTCTTGGAGTTTACATTGTAAAAGGGGAGAGCAATAAATAAAAAAGAAACACCTAAATTTTAACTGTTTATAGGAGAGAAAATATTGAAATATTTAGATAGTGGAATTAGAGGCTTTTCAGAGATGAGCTGACATTTATAGTGAGACCTCAGTGAATCCTGAGAAGGAAACAGCTATGGGAAGCAAATTCCTAACATAGGAAAGGGCAAAATCTCAGAGACAGAGTGCTAGGTGGGTTTCAAGAAAGTCAGTGTGATCTCAGACTAGTAAAGCTGGAGAATGGTAAATGATAGAAAGGTAATCAGGGATCAGATTATGAAGTCTTATTAGGAAGAGCAAGGAGTTTATACTTAACTTCAGGTAAACTAAGTATGGGCTTCCCTTGTGGCTTAGCTGGTAAAGAATCCGGCTGCAATGTGGGAGACCTGGGTTCGACCCCTGGGTTGAGAAGATTCCCCTGGAGAAGGGTAAGACTACCCACTCCAGTATTCTGTTCTGGAGAATTCCTTGGATTGTTACGTCCACGGGGTCACAGAGTTGGACATGACTAAGTGACTGTCACTTTCACAAACCAAGCATGTCATTTAGATTGTAAGATTTATTCCTTGCATGGAGCCTTACTATTCAAACTGGGCTTCCAACCTGCAGAGGCAGCATCACCTCTGGAACTTGCTAAAATTTCAAAATTTGAGGCACCACTCAGAAACAAGAGTCTGAACTTTTAACAGGATCCCTAGGTGATTCATAGTGTAGGGGGAGTTTGTAATTTTCTGGGTTCTGTCTCGTCACAACAAAAATTTGAAGCTTGGACCACTGTTACAGTTACATGTTACAGCTCAGTTTTATTTAGAAAGCAAAGGAAAATACAGCCTCGAGGTGTGAGGGCATGCCGCCCCAAAAGACAGGAAGAGAAGAGAGGCCTCCTGGTCCAATCGGTCCAATTTTGCCTCCTCTTTTTATGTGTCACCCTGACCCCTGGGCCTGCCCTATGTAAACTGGGCTGGCTAGGAGTGCTGGTTGTTCTACCTGAGGGCCTCACTCAGGTCCTTGGACCTTCCTTTGTTCTATTTTCTCTTGCTTTTCCTTTCCTTGTCTTTTAGCCACCACCATTCTGAACTCCTTTTCCCTATTCTAACTACCTAACAATAGGCACATTAAAGCCTGGGAAACACTACAGAATGGATTGGAGGTGAGAAAAGGAAGAGAAACAGGCTGCATGAATGAGTGATAGCAAAAAGGATGAGAAGACTGACTTAGTATCTTATGGAGATGCTTCGTTTAGGACTCTAAAGCAGATAAATAGCGATTTCAATAGGCAGGTAGCAATACGAACCTGGATTTCTGAGAAAAGTTTAGGACTGGAAATACAGGTCTGTGGATCTACTGGGTATTGCATTTCTGAGTTTCAAGTGTTATTTTATAATTTATAAATGTTTGAATGTTGTCTTTCTGAAGGTTTTCCACGTCCTCCACTATTTATCTTTGAGGCTGTTATTAGATAATCTTTCATCAAGTCATCATTAATCCTTTCACAAAAAATGTTTTGAAGGCTTTAAAATCGAAGGTCCATGGTCGATCATCATGTCCTTCTCCATAGCCTCTTGGATTCGCCACACATCGCGGTGTTAACTGGGACAGATACTCACCAAGCCTCTCCAAGTTTCTAGATACAGACTAGCTTGGAGACTCCTGGGTTGGTGGGTCCACTTGTTTTAGGGAACAATCTGTAGTCTTAAAAAAAGATCTTGGAGTTAAAAGCCAGTTAACGGGAATGAAAGAACATAAGTATGTTCCAAGTTGGGGAGATCACCTACTAGCCCCCATTCTTAAGCAAAGAGGAAGAGATTGCTTGCTTTATCACTTCCTTAATAAGTGGCCCAGTTGAATCCCAATTTAATGCTCTTCCCTGTACTGTTTGTCTCCTTAAGAATAGTTGAATTATTGAAGCTTGTTTACAGTAATTAAAAAGACAAAGGGTCTTTCTTTCTTTCTTTCTTGAGGTATTGGGCATGGTAAAAGTTCTTTCATAATTTCAATCCCCAATCGCTGGTAACCCTGAGAATAACACCAGAACATTAGAGTATCCCTGGGATGATTTCCGGAGAAGGCAATGGCACCCTACTCCAGCACTTTGCCTGGAAAATCCCATGGATGGAGGAGCCTGGTATGCTGCAGTCCAGGGGGTCGCTAAGAGTCGGACACCACCGAGCGACTTCACTTTCCCTTTTCACTTTCATGCACTGGAGAAGGAAATGGCAACCCACTCTAGTGTTCTTGCCTGGAGAATCCCAGGGACGGGGGAGCCTGGTGGCTGCCGTCTATGGGGTCACACAGAGTCGGACACGACTGAAGTGACTTAGCAGGGATGATTTCAGGATGTTGCCTTTTGGTTAAACTCGAGACAGAGAAAACCGAGGAGAGTACTGCTGAAGAGGCGATACGAAGATTTTTTTTCAACGGTACTGTTCTATCCCTTGACTGTTCTGGGAGAGAACAGATATTTCACTGTTCCCCTCACAGTGAATTCTTGAACTGTCTGAAACACTCAGCTAACAATAAAAAACTCTCAAGAGGAAAAGTTCCTTCCAAAAACCCATACATCCATCTGGAAGGTATGCTGCCAGTGAGAGTTGTTTAAAAAAGAAAAGCTGAGGGGTGGGGGAGCGGGGGGGAGGGAGCTAAGTTGCTGCGGAGCTAAGAATAAGGTCAGGGTGGGTCAAGATCTGCCAGGACCCCCGGCGAAGCCGCTGAGGGAGGAAAGGGCAGGTCTCCACGGCCTCCAGGTGGGAGCCGCGTGAGTAGGCGGAGGGGCCTGTCTGGGCGCCTCCTCCCTTCGCGGGACGTGCGTCTGGGGATCACTCCGGCCCCGCTCCTCCCCGCCGGCGGGGGGAGGAAGGGGGACAGGGGGCCGTCCCATGCGGCTATAAAGAGCCCTGGGCCTCCACAGTTCGCCTCGGCTCGCCCGGGCGTCCTCTGGCTCCGCTCTCGCCGCTTTCTTCCCGGCTAAAGCTCCCGCGGCCGCTCCGGCTCCACTCGACCCTCTCGGGCCTCGGCTGCTCGGACTGCGGCGGAAGATGGCGGCTCCGGCAGGTCTCCCGGCTGAGGCGGCTGGGGCCGAATGCTCTGAGGAGGCGCTAGCCGCCGCTCTGGCGGACGTGCCCGAACTAGCCCGCCTTCTAGAGACAGACCCGTACCTGAAGCCCTACGCTCCGGACTTCCAGCGCAGGTACCGCCCCCGACCTTGGAGCTCTCCCCCCATCCCCCCCATGAACCCCCCCACCCGCCACGCCTCTGAACCAGGAAGCAGGTCTTCTGGGCTCCCGTCGCCCCTTTGCTCCTGGGCGTGCGGGCCCCGCCCCTCGTCGGCTCCACCCCCGCCGGCCCCGCCCCACACTTGGTGGGTTGCAGCTTCTGAGCGTGGGCTAAGGGTTGAGTTCAGTAATTGGGTTCAGCAGCTTCCGGAGTTGTGGGTTGACAACTCTTACCGCCCGCCTAGAAGCAGAAGTGCTGAATAAACTTTACTCATCCCTGTCTCCTCCCTTCGAATCGGCGATTTTGTGCTACTGGGTGTGTGCTTTGGCTGCCAGCCTGCGCGTTTCCTCAGGTGCTGATGCAGAGGGAGGCCGTGGCACTGCAGGTTTAATGATTCTTCCATGCACCAGGGTGGTCCTGTGAATTAGCGTGTGCACAACACCCGGCCTGTGTAACTGCGCTTTAAAAACTTACTCGTTTATTTAATAGCCAATATTGTGACTTTACATCCAATAGGATTCTTTCAGGCAGCTTCCCCACTC
Organism: Bos indicus; assembly: GCF_029378745.1. Taxonomy (NCBI): domain Eukaryota; kingdom Metazoa; phylum Chordata; class Mammalia; order Artiodactyla; family Bovidae; genus Bos; species Bos indicus. The sequence continues at coordinate 30,170,461 of NC_091760.1, read as the reverse complement.
CCCCCACCCCGCCCCGTTGTTAATATTTCTCCTCTCAGAGATGATTAAATGTATCTTGGTCATCTTGCTCCCCTCCCTTCCCCCCCCCCCCCCCCCCCCTTTTAACCCTCTTAATCCGTGTTTGGCATTGTCATCCTGAAGATGGAGAACGTCAAGTAAAGCCAAACTTCTAGATGCCGATTTAGTATACTTTTAGCTTATCTCCTCTTAAAGTTGTCAGCTCAACTTAAAAGGTATAATTTTTAAGACTAAAATAGTTGTTATAGTAGTTATATTTGTGAGATAAGCACATTGTGATTTAATGGTTTCTGCCCTTTTAGCAGAGGCACTTCAAAACTACCTTGGCAGCAGAGTATACCTAGTCATAGTTTCAAGTAGAATACTTAATAGTAGTTGCTAGCAAGAAGCAGCATTGGGGATAATGAAACACAATTGATTGGTGTTTGGAAAAGAAAGTCTTAGGTTGATGACCTGGCATTGTTACTTATTCAGCACCTCTTTATTAAGGGTCCCTTAGGCTGAGACGGTAAGGAGTCTGCCTGCAATGTGGGAGACCCAGGATCCATCCCTGGGTTGGGAAGATCACCTGGAGCAGTAAATGGCAACCAACTCCAGTATTCTTGTCTGGAAAAGCCCACTGATGAAGGAGCCTGGCAGTCTACAGTCCGTGAGATCACAAAGAGTCAGACAGGACAGAGCAGTTTCACTTTCTTAGAAACAAAAAGTAAGGGACACAGTTGAATTCAACACTTTATTCCAGAGCTTGTATAGCCTAATGCACGGGTGCCTGCTAAATCTCTTCAATAGTGTCTGACTCTGTGCGACCCTATGGACTGTAGCCTGCTACACTTCTCTGTCCATGGAACTCTCCAGGTAACAATACTGGGGTGGGTTGCCATGCCCTCCTCCAGGGGATATTCCTGACCCAGTGATGGAACCCATGTGTCATATGTCTCCTTCACTGGTAGGCGGGCTCTTTAACACTAGCGCCACCTAATGCCGTGAGATCTCCTCAAAGGAGTCACCTTGAGTTATTGCTCAGTTAATCAGATGTTGGGCCTTTATATAAGCCATTTGGGGAACAACCTTGTGAATTGCCTTCAGTTTTTGCAGTAGTGCTTTCAGAGAAATTGAGTATGTAATTATCATTGTTTAAGATTAGATATGATTTAGAAATAGTCAAAAAATTTTAGAGCAAGAGATGATGGTCAGATTTTTTTTGATGTTCTTATTAATAATGACACTAATTTTCTTGGATGCTTTGTAAAATGACACATAAGACATTTCTAAAAGAAGAGGTATGGAAATGTTTTGTCTATGTTTCTTTTCCTCTCTGTTTAAAAAAAAAGTCACAGGTAGATAAACATCCCTTGGTAAGTGTTTCTTTAATGTTCTTTCACTTCAACTCCATTGGGATTGAAGCAGTTTTGATGTGCTTTCATGGTTTGTCAGAACTAATGAGAGGGACAAAGGCCAGAATAAAGACGTGGGGGCATTCCAGTGTTCTTGATGAAAAAGCTTGTCCAATGGGTCCTTGTGCCTCATTCTGACCTGAATACTACTTCTGGCCTTGGTTCTGAGTAATTGCCATTTTCCAGCACACATGTTCCATTTAGGCATATCAAATAGTAATTTAGTGTTTGGCAGGAGTAACTTTAACTTTTAGCATTTGAAGAATAAAAGAATTTCTCCTTCATAGAGTTTGGTTCTGGTTACTATTCTTATTTTCTGTTCATTTCTAATCATCCACTCAGGCAGTGTATCTTTGGCCTAACACAAATATACAACCAAACATAGGTGCAAAGTTTGCTTACTAAGCAGTGGAGAAAATTTAGAGTGCAAATAACACCAGTATAACAATGATGGTGGAGGCAGTTTCTCACTGATGGACTGTCTTATTCTTCTCCAACGACTGTGTCTTCATTAGAAATTTCTCAATATACATTTGTTCTTTCTTACCTTTTCTGTAACTATAAGAATTTTGAATCAAGTGTGATGATTAGTGAATTACTTTTTGCCATAAAATAAAAATTAGACATTATTTTGTGTGATAGGCCGTATGATGTCTCATTGATTACCTCCTAAGATAGGATTTTCTTTTTGGCCTTCTGCTTTTTTTTTTTCCCTGTTATTTATATGGCAATTAGTTGCTGTATCATAATTCAAACATCTTAGTGCTTGAAAACAAGCACTAATTGCTTGTCCCTGTGTTACATGCCAGCAGGAGTCGGGCTCTTCTCATGGCAGTCATTCAAGGATCTAGGCTGATGAAGCCTTCATTTTGAAACATGTTTCTAAAGTGTCAGTGGCAAGGAACAGAGAAAATGTTGAACTATGCACTGTTTTCTTACAGGTTTTGCTTAGCAATCAGCTACTTCAGCTGATTCATATATTGGCCAGTGTAAGTCAAATGTGACTTCTCAACCGTGTGGGTGGAACAGAAGACCTATTTAACAGCAGGATGAACAACCTAGTTGCAGTAATACTTGTATATACCCTCTGTTTAAAGTTTATATAGTAACTTTTATATATATTATAGTACTGAATCCTTGTAACAGAACTACAAGGTAGGAAGAGTGGGTGCTTTTTTGTTTTTCCTGTTTTACACATGAAGAACCTGAGATTTGGCCCAGTGATGAGTTGTTCTCATGACTCGCTGTAGCTGGAATTAATCTTTCTTTACTAAAACTCTTTCAACAAGTTCATAAAAAATGACTTCTTGGTAATTTAGCGCATATTTCTTTATCTCTAGTATTGGACATTTTGGACCACTTATTAGATCCTTGACGCCATGATACTGTAGCTTTTGCTTTTTTCCCATTATCTCTAGTGGTTTCTCCTTAGCCTCTTTCAGATTATTAATATAAGAGATTCTCGGGGCTCTTCGTTTGGTTCCTTTATGTATTTCTATTTTATATGCATACTTTCCCTAGGCATTCTCATCCATCCCAAGAATTCCATCTGTGTACAGAGGCTGCCCACATCTGTTTTCACCCTAAATCTCCCCTGGTCTTAGTCTTCTGGTCTTACTGTCAGTGTCTGCATTTTGATGTACTGTAAGTATAATACTCAAAGTGTATAAACTGAACTTAGGGTTTTTCATCCCAAGCCTGATCATCCTTTTATACCTTTTCTCCATGTATGGTATTAATTAGTCCTTTCTCCTTTTCCTTTTTGTCTCCAAGTCTAATCAACAGTAGCTCCTAGCTACTTTCAAGTATATGTGGCACTGTATTCCTACTGCTATGCTCATACTCAAGTTGCTAGTATCTCTAACCTGGTTTATAAAAACAGCTCACAGTTGTTGTCTCTTTTGAAATCTTCTCAACAGTTCCATGGCTCTTAAAGTATAGTGTGGTCTCTTTCTCCTGACCTAGAAGACTATTATCTGGTCCCTGTTGACTTTTTTATCATCTGTGTACCCTCCTTCTCACTGGGTACCATCTAATCAGAATGGGGCTCAATGTAAAGAGGAAGCTGGGATGTCTGCAGACTATTCTATAAGGGGCACCAAAATATCACTAGAATAACTTGCATAGATCGTTACCAAATGTTTAAAGAATATCAATTTGAAGTTTTCTGGAACTTTGTTCTGTCCTGGACACCAGACCATGTTTTGGTCTAGCTGTGGCTCTGGCTGTGGCTCTAGTAGTTTCTTTCTTCTGCTTGCTGCATGCTTTGCTTCTGTCTTGTTAGTGCCTGTACATGCTTGACGACACAGGCTAGAGATGAATTACACGCCTTTCCTGACCTCTTCTCAGCCTCAAACCTTTTTCCCACCTCTTACCCACCACCTTGGAAACCTGCATTGTAAGGATGATCATCCGCTGTAATCCAGTTGTGTTTTTGCTCTGTTGTGTCTCCCCCTACATTATTTGCTCCTATGGGTGGGTACATTGTCCATATTCTTTACTCGCTGTTACATTCTCAGACTGTAAAAATGGTCTATAGGAAACAGTATAGTAGTTGAATGAACGGATTAATGTCTTCTGCATTTGCTTTTCTCTTTTCTACACCAGTAAGTCTCAGGTCAGCTCACTTTAAGCTAAAAAGGTTAGCTAGGATGGATGGACAGAGAAGAAGGGAGTTACCAGGAGTTACCAGGAGTTGTGTGTCTAGGGTAAAGGAATGTATGTTCAAGTAAAAAGCTAAAAATAACTGGAGAAATAAAGAAATTTGTTATTAATTAGATATTTCCATATCCACAGAGACTATGGGTTTAATCACTGAAGAAATATTCAGTTTGAAGAGAGCCTCAGGTCAAATTGCATGCTCAAGAATGGGAAGAGAGGTTTTTGTGAGCCCAACTCTGTTAAGTATCACAATTACAGTGAACATCCCTATTTTGTTAAAAATGAAAATAGCTTTTACACTGGTGTCTAATCAGAATTAGAATGTAGATTAGAGTTTGTATATCAGCAGCCACACCAAAAATTGATTCTCACGGTGCAGGAATTTTATATTGTAGCTGAATGGTGCACTTTTCTCAGTGTCTAGCCAAGTTGTAGACTTCGAAAAAAGTCTATAACTCTAGAATATGTCCATATTCTAGAAGGCAAAAAAGAATCCAAAAATTACCAGTTGTACCTGGCCTGCTCTTCTGTTCTTTGCAGCTAAGATCTGTACTAACTCTTGAGTCACTCCTGAATTCTTTATAGTGATGGGCAAGAGGCTCTGACCTCTTCTCATTTTCAAAGTGCCTTAAAATGACTCCATGGAGCATTTGGTCTAGTGTAGGTTCTAAACTAGGGTAGTGTAGGTTCTAAACTAAAGCCTGCTGCACCATCTCTTGAGAATGACTGCTGCACCATCTCTTGAGAAACGACTCAGTGATAACTTCTCAGAGGATTCAGTTCGGCTCCCACCAGGCTGACCCCAGTTAATCATCGAGATAATAACACAGACCCTGTGAAATGTGCTATTGTTTTAGATTGATAAGTATATCATGCTGCTTGTATTTGAAAGCATGTGCTCAACTTGAATTATGCGTATAGAGATATTAAAGGAAAACATGAGTGTTTTCATTGGAGAGAACTGCTGCTATCAGGTGCCTTTCATTCTAAAGTGACTTTATTATTTCACTGAAGAGTGGATTCTCTTTTTGTATTGATGTCCACTTATCAGTAGAGGCTCACTACTGTTTTGAGTCCAGATTTTTTTGATCTTAAAATCCAAAATCAGCCCTATTCTGTTTTGTGTTTAGGGTAACAGGAGCCCAGTACATCGAAAGAAGGCAAAAATTCACTTTAGACATATGTTATACAATTTACATTCACTAATTTATTGTGCAGTTGGCATTAAGTTATAGTGACTATCCTAATGTAGTGATTTCTATTGTTTAAAAGATCATAATAACTTAGATCCTAAATTTAGTTTCTTCACATGTAATATGGAAAAAAATGAACATATGGTAGAGTGTCCATGTTGCAAAGTGCAAGAGCAAAATGAAGTTTGAATTTTACCTGTCATGAATGCTAAATAGCTTCACACTCAAGGGCAAATTAGTCAACCGACCTCTGTGAACCTTAGTTTCTCTCTCAGAAAAATATGAATTGCTCTCACCTCATAGGGGTGTCTTGAGGACGAGGAATATATGTAAAGATAAGCTTTAATCCTGTATCCTGAAATTCCTGACCAGAAATTCCCTACAGCTCTTTGCTGCTTAACAGTATCTTTACCCTAAGCCTTCTCTTTACCAACAGTGCAATTGTATGAATGAGGTGAGGAGATGGTAGTTTTAATCATAATCTAATGGAGAAGAAAAGAATATGTTTAAACTTTGATCCCTAACATGGAGACAAAATCCTAAACCAATTGCCAGTTTACTACAAGCTGAAGGCAAGATGAGTGCTGGGATGTAAAGAGCACAAAGCTCCTTTTATTGAGAGAGGTAAATGCTCGACTGTGGAAACCTAAAGTCACTCTTCTCTTGATCTTCCTTTTCTGTTTTTTGTCTTCGTTCATGTGACTGCTCAGTGTTCATATTCTTGGGCATCAATCAGCTGCAGGGAATTTCTTCCTCCTGAACTCTGGACACTTGGAGGAATGGTCATACCGAGTTTACTAATAGCAGAAACAACTTTGAAAATAAGTAGGAAAAATATATAATAGCAGCTTAAAATTTTGCAAATGAGAGAATTATCTAGTGGGAGTCTGAACTTATGATCTATTAATAAAAAATTTAAATCTCATGTCTTACCTTGTCTATTTTATCCTCTCTTTTTTTATCTGATGATTTCAGTTATTTTCAGTATGTTTGAATTTGTGATAAGATACATAAAACAAAGGAATGAAATATTCATGTGTGCTTTAGTAGATCCCTTGAGGAATAAATTGTCATTAGATGGTTTCTGGGTATATCCTCTAGGTGATAATCCAGAATGCGATAATCAGAAACCAAGTCTGCATATATATTTCTTATATATGTAACTTGAAGTTTTCTAAATATTTAGCAAGTGAGAAATATTTTTTTTTACTACTAAAATCATATGCTACTCAATATAATCAATGTAATTTATTTTTATTTTCATAAATGATAAGCAACTAGTCACAGATATTATTTAATTATGAATAACTGCATAATACAAGTACATTCCCTATTATTGAACATGATCAAATCAGTTACATATTTAGGTATATGTAACGGAAATCAAACATGCCCTCAAAGAACAGAAAATCCCACAAACTGTGACTTATGGACATAGAAGTTTGTATTTCTCACAAAGAAAGTGAAGGTAAGTGATTTGGTCCTGAGCATTGATTCATCATTTATCTTTGGCCTCTACTATCTTTAGCAAATGGTTTTCATTTTTACTCTTAGAAGATGGCTGGGCATATCTTGAGACCATATCTATCTTCCTAGCAGGAATACAAGCCAACTCACTATGTCCATTTTAGCCAAGCATGTGTTAGTTTACCTGTAAACTCCATCTCATTCTTTGAGTTTGCAAATTATTGACTAGAGCTGTCCCATCTCTTGGCCATCCTTAGCTGAAAGTGAGCCTGCGTAATCAATGGGCTTTCCATTGCACACATATTCTCCTGAGAAATGCCTTTGACCTCATCTATCACAACTTCCCTCAGCTCTTTCCTTTGCTCCAGTGAGGAGACCATATCTGGCTAAAGATGAAATGTCCCAGTGAGATTGTGCTATAGTTCCCCAATATCATATCTGAGTACAAATCTTTCTGAGCAGAATCCAGGCATTTCCACTTTGAAGAGAAGTCTGTAGCCAAATCCCTCAGAATCACCAGCCTCTGGGGCTTGGCTTTCACTTTGCTCTACCCTATCTGTATTTTTCTGAATTATTCTCCTGGAACATGTACAGACCTTTGTGCTTGCTTTAGTCCGAGATGAACCTATTTGTTTCACCTCTGTGACCTGGCCCAGTGATTTGGGGAGCACTGCTGTCTTCTCTTTTAAATTTCATAGGTATTTTACTCTTAAAAATATGAGGATGTTTTGAGAGGAAATGAGTTTATCAATTACTAACAATTTTTCCAATTTCTCTTGGGCTCACTCAAAAATGATCTGCTTTATTTTTAAGTTATTTGAAGAATATTGTATTTGTGGAGCTAGAAAGAAGAAAAACTAAATTAAAGATGATAAGTTAGTTAATGCTCAGTCTTCAAACTATGAATTGTCTTTTGTTACCTAACTACATACAAGTTTATAGGCTTTTACACTATTCTTCTAAAAGCTTAAGATGCGTATGCTTTGTTCTTCAGAACATACCTCAACAGACTTAACATATACATATAGGTTTTATCATCATAGGCATGTTCAGTGTTTCTTCTCTGACAATAATGAGCAATTTGTGGAAGAATGGGATTCTCCTTTTTTGTCTTAGACAATGAAGACAGCATAATGATTCCTCTTTGATATCAGAATAGATCACTAATATATGTGGAGTCATATTAGTTTTTTTTTTTTTTTTCCTAAGAGGTTATAAGTCTGTTACCCATGATCATTTTATACTGCTCTTTGGAGGTCAGGAGTAACTAATGTGTGAGTTACCATTGCCTTTTCATTGTTTTACAGTCTTTTCTCAAGAGGATTGGTGATTTTTCCAGGATTCTAGAGATTCACAACCAAATTCATGTTTGTCATTTCCAAGCTTTTTTCCTCCTCTAGTTCTTACTTTTCAGCATTAATAACCCCTGATATTTTTGTTTACTTATTTGTGCTTTTGTTTACATGTATGAGTCTTTCATCTTCTGGACCATTTTGGTTGTCAGTGCTCTTTTAGTTGTGTAAATTGTGCTTGCTAGTGATAGGAGTGGGTGAAGTGAATGAGTCCCTTTTTGCTTCACTTCCCTAAAATGCCCTTATTGAAAACTATGTGCTATCCATGTAGTATTAAGGAAACCTCTACTCAGAAATACAACACATAAGCAGGAAATACAGAGAAATAAGAATGCTATCAAAACTGAAGTTGGTTATGGTAGGTTTAAGGTAACTTTAGAGTTAGAGGACAGTAAAAAATACAGTGTGAATTGTGTTAGACTGGATTTAAAAATTATGTCAAAATAATTACAGACCACAGGAAGTTGCAAAAATAGTGCAGAGAAGGTTCCTATCCTAATAGCCAAGCTTGCCCCAGTGGTAATATGTTGCTTAACTGTATTGCAGTTTCAAAACCAGGAAATTGACATTGATACAATCTGCAGACCTTATTTAGTTTTCAACAGTCTTTACATATACTTCTGCGCAGTTTTATTACACGTATACATTCATATAACTGGCATTACAATGAAGATACAGAACCATTCCATCACCACAAAGGAACTCTACATTCATTATAGTTAAACTACTCCCATTCCCTCCATCCCTAAACTCTGGCAATTACTAATCTGTTTTATATCTCTCTAATATTTTCCATTTTTTTGAATGTTATATTAATTAAATCATAGAATATATGATCTTTGAAGTTGACTTTTTTTTCACTCAGAGTGTGCCTTTGAGATCCATTCAAATTGCATATATCAGTAGTTTGTTCCTTTTTGTCACTGAATAGTATTCGATTGAATGGGTTTACCACAGTTAATCCATTCACCTGTTGAAGGACATTAGGATTATTTCCAGTTTTTGGCTATTAAAAATATTGCAGTAAAGCTAAGATATATATATTATATTTGGATGTTATTTCTTTGGGAGAACTATGTAGGAGTGTAATTGTTGGGTCCTATGGTAAATGGAGAAGGAAATGGCAACCCACTCCAGTATTCTTGCCTGGAGAATTCCATGGATAGAGGAGCCTGACGGTTCTTCTACAGTCCATGGAGTCATGTAGAGTCGGATGTAACCTAGCAACTGAACAACAACAATAGAAAACGTAGGTTTACGTTTGTATGAAATTGCCAAACTATTTATCATGGTATCTGTATCATTTTGTATTCCCACCAGAACTGTATGAGGGAACTAGTTCATTGCATCCTTCCCAGCATTTGGTAATGCACTTTTAAAAATGTTAGCTCTTATATTAGGTTTGTAGTGATAGGCCAGTGTAGTTTTAATTTGCATTTTTATAATAGCTGATTTATGTTGAAAGTCTTTTAAAGTGTTATTTGCCATTTGTGTATCCTCTTTGGTGAAATGTCTCTTTCCATCTTTAGTCCATTTGCTAACTGGATTGGTCTTTCTTTCTTTTAATCTTTGAATTTTGAAACTTCTTTACATATTCTAGATACAATTCCACTGTCAGGTATTTGTTTTGCAGATATTTTATCCTAGGCTGTAACTTTGCCTTTTCATCTTCTTAACAGTGTCTTGCACAAATAAAAGTTTAAAATTTTGATGAAATCGGTTTATTGATTTTGTTTTGTTGTGTGGGTTGTGTTTTTGTTGTCACCTGTAAGATTTCTTTGTCTAGCTCTAGGATCTGAAGATTTCCTCTGATGTTTTCTCTTAGAAGTTTTATTGTTTTACATTTTACATTTGATCCATTTTAATTTTTGCTTAAGGTTTGAAGGGATTTTTAAAAAAATTCCTTTTTAAGGAATCACTTTCACCTTTAAACTCTGACAGACATACTGGGGAGCCACCTGATCAAAAAAATTAGCTTTTAGTTAGGTCTAACTGAAATATATAAATGATGACAATTTTTATGTATATTCTAGATTATTAAAAGCAGTGGGAACTAATTAACCTGTCAGTTTTCTTATTTCTAAGATCTTGTTTTAACTTTTGGTTATTATCATATGGCAGCCCATCGAACTTTAGGAAGCAGAAGAAAAATAGTTTGTGAAAGATAATAATAATTTATCCTCAAGTAGTTACTTGAGAATTTTTACAGTTTTTAATTTGCATATTTTTTATCATGTTATAGCATTATCCTATTGATTTATATTCCAAATACATATAGATATTACTCTATACAGATAGGATTTGTAATTTTAATTTTAATTTCCAAAGTTTTTCTTATTTAATGTCTTCTACTTAGAACCTACTCATTTGTCAGTACTGTATATTTTTCAGTTCTGTATTATATTACTTTGAAAAATAATATTTTATTCATTCAATGTGTCTGTTTACTTGACTTCAATGACAGGTCAATTTCCAAAATTTTATGTTATACTCTCATTTGTAGAAATGAATTTGTTAAATTTTAACAAAGGTAATGCTAATATTAATATTTCCCAAGATTAGTTGCTTTTTAATCTGACTGAGATTAGCCTTTGGTTTTATTTCAGTCTTACTATTTATTTTGATATTTATCAGGATTCATTGTGCTATTAATAATCATAAATCTGAGCATGTCAGTTTCCAAGCAAACTGGTTAGATGTTATGAGATGAAACATAACATCTTGTTTGTTAGTAAATTATTTTGCAAAATTTATGAATAAGATAGCTAAAAATTTATCCACTTTAAACAAAAAAGTAAAGTGGAACTTCTGAGAATTTGTACATTCTACAACGATTACTAGCTATGATGGGTCTGAGGCACTAAACATCTGAAAGAGATTTCTGAAAACTCTGTTGATAATAATAAATAGACATCATCATTGTCATGATAATAATTTTTATTACAATATATGTAAACATCATTTTATGTGCATTGAGCCTGAGATTCTGCATTTTTAAGAAGCTTCCAATTGATGGTTTTGAACTGTGGTGTTGGAGAAGACTCTTGAGTCCCTTGGACTGCAAGGAGATCAAGTCAGTCAGTCCTAAAGGAAATCAGTCTTGAATATTAATTGGAAAGACTGATACTGAAGCTCCAATACTTTGGCCACCTGATGCAGAAAACTGACTCATTAGAAAACACCCTGTTTGCTGGGAAAGATTGAAGGCAGAAGGAGAAGGGGATGACAGAGGATGAGATGGTTGAATGGCATCACTGACTTGATGGATATGAGTTTGAGCAAGTTCCAGGAGTTGGTGATGGACAGGGAAGCCTGGCGTGCTGCAGTTCATGGCGTCACAAAGAGTCAGACACGACTGAGTGACTAAACTGAACAGATGGTGCTGATGCTACTGTTAATCAGATGGTATTTTGAGGAGCAATGCAAAGTGTGTTTAGTTCTTTAGTTCAAAACTGAGTTTTGTCATGGGCCAAATTAGTTTTAAGCAAATATTCTAGGTTTTTGAAAATAACAATCCATATATACTAGTTTTGGGATTCCCAGGTGGCTCTAGTGGTAAAGAACCCACCTACCAATTCGGGAGACTTAAGAGACGTGCGTTCCATCCCTGGGTCAGGAGGATCCCCTGGAGGAGGGCATGGCAACCCACTCCAGTATTCTTGCCTGGAGAATCCCATGGATGTAGGAGCCTGGAGGGCTGCAGTCCATAGGGTCGCACAAAGTTGAACAAGACTGAAGTGACTTTAGCATGTACGCATGCATGCTAGTATTGTTAATCAGATTTTTATTTCAATGGTCACAATGATTTTCTAACTTATTTTCAGTAAAAGTGGTTTTATTTTAGTATCAAAGTTACTTTTCTTACATTTTTATCATGAGTTTCACTGAATAGGGGTCTTTAAGATAAGATAGATATAGTGATCACATAAAGAAAATTATTCTCCACATATATTGTTCCAGGGTATACATGGATATATGAGTTACAGGCTGTTGGCTTAATTTTCTATTTAACAAACCAATTTTTGCTATCGTCTTTGTCCCAGACATTTTTCTATATGATAGTGGAACAAATAAAAGATACACTTCCTACTTGATGAGGGGCTTCTCTGGTGGCTCAGATGTAAAGTATCTATGTGCAGTGCAGGGGTTGTGGCAGAAGACACAGTTTAGATCCCTGGGTAGGGAAGATCCCCTGGAGGAGGAAATGACAACCCACTCCAGTGTTCTTGCTTGGAGAATCCCCGTGGACAGAGGGGCCTAGTGGGCTACAGTCCATGGGGTTGCAGAGTTGGACATGACGGAGCACACACATCATCATACTTGATGGGAGCTCTAATTGAAGAGATTATAAGTAAACATGATTATAGAAGATATTTGTGCATAAAATGCATTGTAAGACAAATAAAACCATGTCCTGTTCTGTTAAGGAAGGGGAGTACATAGAACAAAGAAATTCACTTGAATTACCTTAAGCACTTGAAATTATTTCTTTATAAAGAGAGGACTTAGTCTTCAATGTGGACAAAGTCTAAGGGACTCATTTTTTGGAAAGAGTCAAAGGATATGATAGTTAAGATGTTAAATTAAAACACAGTTGGTCCTCAGAGTCTGCAGGTTCCACATCTGAGGATTCAACCAACCATGATTCAAAATATTTGGGAATAAAAAAATTCCAGAAAGTTCCAAAAAGAAAAACTTGGAATTTGCTTTGTGCTGGCAACCATTTACATAGCATTTACATTGTGTTTACAACTATTTACATACTTACGTTGTATTAGGTATTATAAGTGGAGAAGGCAATGGCACCCCACTCCAGTAATCTTGCTTGGAAAATCCCATGGATGGAGGAGCCTGGTAGGCTGCAGTCCATAGGGTTGCTAAGAGTCAGACTCGACTGAATGACTTTACTTTCACTTTTCACTTTCATGCATTGGAGAAGGAAATGGCACCCCACTCCAGTGTTCTTGCCTGGGGAATCCCAGGAATGGGGGAGCCTGGTGGGCTGCGGTCTATGGGGTCGCACAGAGTCGGACACTACTGAAGCGACTTAGCAGCAGCAGGTATTATAAGTAATCTAGAAATGGCTTAAAGTGTGTAGGAGGATGTGTATAGGTTGTATGCAAATACTACATGCTACACCATTTTATATAAAGGACTTGAGCATCTGTGGATTTAGGTATCTGTAGAGAGTAGGGGGAATTGGTCCTGGAACCAGTTCTGTGTGGATACTGAAGGATGACTGCATAATGAATTATAATTTGACTTTACCCATTTTTGTTGCTTTTAAGTGGAAGTTTATTTGTAAAAATGGTTCAGTTGCAGAATGTGCTTGTGTAAGAATTGCTACATTGTGTAAGAACTGAAGCCTCTAAAATAGTTTATAAATCATATTTGATAACATAATGGTATGTTTCTTTGTACCAGATAAGCCCCTTTTGGAAGGGATGGTGGACTATTTTTGGAGGCAATAAGGCAGTTCCTAAGTAAGTTAAGGACACCTATTTCTGAATAAGTCAGAGGGACATTTTGATGAGTATCACCCAGTCAGGAAGGTTGCACAAATGCAGATGAACACTGAATGACTCTGCCTGACCCCACCATAAGTATCTCATCTAGATCAGCTCTATCCAATAGAAATATAATATGAACCATACATTTAATTTAAAATTTTTATTAGCCACATTAAAATGGTAAAAAGAAACAGATAAAATCATTTTTTATAATATATACTATTTAACCCAGTGTATTCAAAATATACTGTGTCAGCATTAACAAATTACTGATGAAATATTTCACATTTGTTTTTCATATGAAGTCTTTGGAATGTGATGTGTTTTTTGCATTTACAGCACATCTCAATTGGGACTAACCATATTTCAAGTGCTCAGTAACCACATATGGCTAGTGGCTGCCATATTATAGAATGCAGCCTTAGGTTGTTTATTTCAAAGAGGAGCTTTTTATGGTAAGAGTTGGTATGACCCATAAAGACACTGAAGGGGAAGATTAAGAAGGGAGAAAGATGCGATCAGCCCTGTGTTCATGGTAGCAGAAACAAGTAGACCCGGAGAGATTTTGATTTAGCCTGAGACTCGGAGTCAGAAATTATTGACTGGTAACTTTTTTTTTTTAATACTTGAAAAAAGATAAATGGATGGTGGCTTAAATGTTAACATGGAGATATGCCAATACTAAACCCTGAGGGTGTTTAGCCATATTTCCCCCAGATTATTTGGCATGGCTTGTCCACCTTGCCCTTTTCATTTATGTGATTGCTTATTTGTATCATATTTTCACATGTTATATGCATTACTTCTGTCCCATGACAGACAACACACACACACACACACACACACACACACACACACACACACACACACACACACACACACACACACACACACACACACACACACACACACACACACACACACACACACACACACACACACACACACACACACACACACACACACACACACACACACACACACACACACACACGACAGAACAAAAACCTGGGTCAGCCAAGGTAAATCTGGTACTTCTTGATGAAGTAACTGAGATCAGGTGGCTCCTCTGTGCTCTAATAGTCCTAGACCTTTGGGGATATGCAGCCTCACTTTGACTCAGCCCAAGTAACAGCTGTTCCTAATTTCCTTGTCCTGAGAATCCTGCTTATGTGTAGTGACTCATTATGACTTGCATTATTCCTGAGTTGGTCTCTGCTTAGAAGAGAAGAGGGTTGGAAGGATTGCTCCTTGATCACTTTTCAAAGTAATGACAACATTGTGGTGTTTGTGTGCATGAACACGTACATGTTTTGGGTTTTATGCACTTTTCTTCACAGCTTGCTTTCATTTCCTCTAGATGATAGTTTCTTCAGCCTTCATACTTTTAACTCATTTTGTACCTACTCACTTTGCATACTTAATAGTGATCCTTGTAATAGTAGCTAAAAACATTCCTGTTTATGAAAGTATCTGCCCTCATGAGCGGTCAGATTCTTTCTGTGGAATACTGTTTTCCTTCTAGCTTCAGACTTCTGTTTTCCACGGTGTAGCTGCTCAGAACTTGCTGACTCACTGAGCATCCCTGGGATGCTGGCTGTGTGTTTTGAATTTAAGAAGAGACGAATATGTTGAGGGAATGCATTATTGCCTTTTAGTGTTTTCCATGGAGCTTAGAGTAGAGGTTTGCATGCCAGGGGTGCTTTGCAAATAGATATTGACTGGGGATCTAGTCCAGCTTGTTCTGTAATATTAGAAATATAGAAATATTTATTGCCATAGTTGTTGGAGGGTCCCTAGAAACGTTTGAAAGTAATTCTTCTATCATGTAGTGGCCTGTGGTGGGCATAACCTTTCCCACATACAGCTTAACCTTTCTCGTGTCTAATACTACTTGTGAAGAAGATTGTAATTGTGCATTGTGCTTTTATCAGGCTGCTGTTCCCAATGCAGTTAGTGTAATTTTTCATTTCCTAACAGTCCTCGGGCAATTCTGTTTAACATGCTTTCTATTTCAGAACACTCTGCTATTTAAAAAACTTCTTTTGCCTCAGGCCCAACATGCTTTTCCAGCCAGGCCACTAATAATTTCTATCCTTGCTGGCTTCATTCACCTTCACTGGTAACATTCTATATAGATTTGCTGGGAATGTCTTTTTTGGTGTGTGTTTAGTGCATAGCAAATGCTGAGATAACTGTGCCTTCTATTTGTCAATGTTACTGTGGCTCACATAATTATTATTTCATTTTTATTACTAAAGAGGCAACATACCTGGTTTTTAATTTTATTTCAGATCTGTTTTAGTTTTCTAGATTGTAAGCCAGACTTCTCTTAATAAATAGAATTCTAACTTTCCACTTGAAGTTTTAAAGTCATCCACAAAATTTTCTCCAACAGTATTCATGCTAGAATAAGAGACTGTTATACTGATAAATAAAAGACATTCAGTTTCACTTAATAGGCAGCACATTCTTTTTTTAAGGTAGTATCTTAAAAGTGAATGAAACAAATTTCCTGGATTGCCTTCCCAAATGATCAAGAATTAGGCTTGATTTCGGCTTGAGATACGATAGCATTTTAAGCCGAGAAGAAGCTATTTTGGGTCTGAATCCTGTAATAAAGAAATTCTCTTGAGGGATTTAGGTTTTAAAGGGGAAAGTCTGGTAAACAGAGGCATGCAAGGGAAAGCCATTGTTCTCTTATCATTAGCTGATAATGGCTTGCACTGAGATAGATTTTGAAACATCTATAATAAGATGAAGGCTTTCAAGACATTCTAGGAATTATATGTATAGAGAGATTCAGGGTTAAAATAAAATGAGAACTCTGGCCATGCTATAAATATGTATTATACATTTGTACACATCATGTATATTATATATGTGCATTTATGGGTATATAAAAATGGCTTTTATATCATGCCTTGTCTGAGTTGAAATAAAAGTTCTCCCATTCACTGAGCTGATATCTGTATACAAACATGAGAGAAAATGGGGATTTTCCTCTCTTGGGAGATAGTCAGCATAGTGTTAAAAATGAGAAAGGAAGAATACTTCTTTTTTGGGTTATGGTTTGCATTTTAAATTTCATTGCTGTTCCTCTCAACTTCCATCTGTGTTGGCATTTGGGAATCTTGTCGTTGCTCTTTCTCAAGTGGAGTGGAAAAGCTTAGAACAGAATTTACACGTTTAAATACAACCGAGGCTCGATCACATCATGATTCATTCCAGGTCTGAATACTTTTTCTTAGGCTTAAAAAAAATCCAACATTTTATTGAATAAAATATTTCTCAAACTTGTAAAGCTACTATTATTCATTATTAGCAGTCGATTTTGCACTAATGGAAAGTTCAGGCTGAAAATACAATGATAGTATTAAAATTTTAGGCACTTAATATTTTATGACATCAAAATGATGTTTTCATATAGATATATTGTTAGGTAATTGCAATTTATTATTGCCATTGTGGTTTTATTTTACTTTACTGTTTGATTAAGGTTCAGTTATGACCTAGTAACAATGAGAATAAGCCATAAATAGCCATATTGGGTTGCTGTATGACTTTTGTTGACTCTGTGCTCTATTTTTTTTTAACTTTCTGAATCCCAGTCTCTTAGCATTTTCTTGTGTGTGTTTGTGTGTGTGCATGTGTCTGTGTGTGAGAGTAATTGGCTGAATAATTAGTGGCCTGGACCTCTGTTCAGTGACTAGTCAGGTTTGGCTGATAAATTGCTGCCTTGGTCAATGTGGACTGCTATAACAGAGTACTATAGATTGGGTGGCTTAAACAGGAGAAATTTATTTCTCACAGTTCTGGAGGCTGGAAAGGCCAAGATCAAGTCACTCTTGCTGGTTTGGAGCTGTCTGTCTTCTCCTTGTATCCTCACCTGGCAGTGAGAGAAGGAAAGAGGAAGCAAGCTCTTTTTAATCTCTTCTTATAAGGACAGTAATCCCATTCATGAGAGCTCCACTGTCTTGATCTAATCACATCCCTAAAACTCTACCTCCTGATACTATCACATTGGGGTTAGGGTTTTAACATGTGAATTTGAGGGGCACACAAACATTGTCTTTAATGATTCTCTAAGATTTTTTCTAGCTCTGTTTGTGATGGATTCTTTTAGAAAAAAAATAGTTTTTAGATTTTAAACAAATTGTGTGTGTGTGGATGTCTTTTCCAACACTTTTAGGCAATGTAATAGAAGTTCATTGTGATTTCCCAATGAAGCCATCAGACTTGTGATCGTTTAATAGTGAACTCACTTTCAATGATGAGGACTGTATGATTAAAATTAGGAAGTAGTAGATTTGGGGGGGTGTCATTAAATTTAAGTACTGGGAAAGGTAAAATATAAATAGCATAGGTTTCCCCAAATTTGTTATCTTCAAATTGGAAAGACTTGAACCATTGAATGTTCCAGGGTTCTTGGGAATTAAGGCAGAGGCCTGGTTATAGACATATATAAGTCATTTATTGAGTAGCATGGGAAGAAATCATTATACTGTTTTTTTTTTTTTTTCTCAACTGGAAGTAGTTATAATGATTTTTTGGAGAAAAATAACGTGTGTGAGTTTCATGTAAGAGCTGAGAAGGAAAAAAAATTAAGAGCATTTACTGCATTTTAGGGGGCTTCCCAGGTGGTGCTAGTAGTCAAGAACCCACCTGCCAATGCAGGAGACTTAAGAGACATGGGTTTGATCCCTGGGTTGGGAAGATCCCCTGGAGGAGGGCATGGCAACCCACTCCAGTTTTCTTGCCTGGAGAATCCCATGGACAGAGAAGCCTGGCGGGCTACAGTCCATAGGGTCTCACAGAGTTGGATACGACTGGAGTGACTCAGCATGCATGCACGCACTGCATTTCAGATTTTCTTACAAGAATCAACCATAAATTCAATGCTTACTCCAGACAGGAGAAATATAAGTGGTTGTCATACCAACAATTAAGCATTCATTTTAATAATGTTTTAGACAAGACTCTAAGGCATTTCTTTTCATCTTCCTCTTTGCCTCATCATCAGAAATCTGCAGACATCCTTATAAAGAATGAAAGGCTGAAAATAATTTGTACTTGATTTCTTTATGTTGCCTTGTGATGTTTCTGTGTAGCACCATATAGTAGAATTGGTGTATGGTAGTGAGTCTATTGTTTTCCTGGTGGTTCAGATGGTACAGAATTTGCCTGCAATGCGGGAGACTCAGGTTCAATCCCTGGGTCAGGAAGATCCCTTGGAGCAGGGAATGGGAACCCACTCCAGTGAGCCTGTTAGAAAAGAAAGTATTTGTTTCCTGAGTGAATGAATTCATGACGAGTAGAGATCCTAATACACTTATTAGATATTAACTATGTTTTCACAGTAACAGTGTTTTTATCTGAGCCAAGTATCCTGTTTTCCTTCCTCCTGTTTGCTTTCTCTGGTTCCATTTTGTTCTTTGGACATTAATTGATCTTCTGGCTGGTCAGCCAATTAGAAGTCAAGTGATATTAAGAAGAGGTGCTAATAACTTAGTGTTATACTCTTATATGTGGGGCTTCCCAGGTGGCACTAGTGTTAAAGAACCCACTTGCCAATTCAGGAGGCATAAGAGAAGTGGATTTGATCCCCGGGCTGGGAAGATCCCTAAGAGAAGGGTATGGCAATCCACTCCAGCATTCTTGCCTTGGAGAATACCATGGACAGAGGAGCCTGGCGGGTTACCGTCCATAGGGTCACACAGAGTCAGACACCACTGAAGGGACTTAGCACACAGCATGCATACTCTTATATAGTATGTCTGTGCTAAGTTACTTCAGTCATGTCCGACTCTTTGTGTCCCTACGAACTGTAGCCCACCAGGCTCCTGTATCCTTGGGACTCTACAGGCAAGAATAATGAAGTGGTTTGCCATGCCCTTCTCCAGGGAATCTTCCTGACTGAGGGATTGAACCCACTTCTATTATGCCTTCTGCATTTGCAGGTGGGTTCTTTACCATTAGTGCTACCTGGGAAGCCCATTTTTATAAAATATATATATATATATATATATATGTACATATATGTGAATGGTGGTGTTTGCAGGCTGATCCAAGGTCAGCCAATTGAGAATTTAGGAGGGTGTAAGCTGTGGAACTTCCCTGGTGGCTCAGATGGTAAAGCGTCTGTCTACAATGTGGGATACCCGGGTTCGATCCCTGGGTCGGGAAGATCCACTGGAGAAGGAAATGGCAATCCACTCCAGTACTATTGCCTGGAAAATTCCATGGACAGAGGAGCCTGGTAGGCTACAGTCCATGGGGTCGCAAAGAGTTGAACACGACTGAGCGACTTCACTTACACTTGTGTCATGGAAGTGAAAAGTTTTGTTTTTTTTTTTAACTGATGTCCACTCATAAGAAATGTTGGTTCTTAACAAGCCAAAACAAAACATAAAACCCTTCACAAAAACAAAACAAATTCATTGACTACCAGGTCATTTGTTGCAGACCACCTAACTTTTAATTACAGTTGACCCTTTAAGAGGGGCTTCCAGGTGGTCCTAGAGGTAAAGAACCTGCCTACCAATGCGTAAGACATAAGAGATGCAGGTTTGATCCCTGGGTCAGGAAGATCCCCTGGAGAAGGGCACGGCAACCCACTCTAGTGTTCTTGCCTGGAGAATCCCATGGACAGGGGAGCCTGGTGGGCTATAGTCCATGGGGTTACAAAGAGTTGGACATGACTGAAGCGATGTAGCTCCCACGCCAGACTCTTGAACACAGGTTTGAGCTACGTTGGTCCACTTGCATGTGGATCTCTTTCACAAGTAAATACTATATTACTACATGATTGGAGGTTTGTTGAAATCACAAAGGAAACCTGTATATAACAAAACTGCATATAGGGAGGGCCAGCTGTAAGTCACATGCTGACTTTCCTATGTGTGGAGGGTGGGGACCCCTAACCCCACTGTGCTGTTCAGTGGTGAACTGCAAATATACTAGGCAGAAGAGAATTGTGGTGGTGGTGGTTTAGTCAGTAAGTCATATCTGACTCTTGCCACCCCATGGACTGTAGCCTGCCAGGCTCCTCTGTCCATGGGATTCACCAGGCAAGAATACTGGAGTGGGTGAAGAGAATTGTAATTGAGAGAAATTGCTGCAGTCACTAGCCAAAAGCCACATCATAAGGCCTGAATTGACAATTTTAAGAGAAAGCTTAAGTCGTTGTGAGGTTTTGCTTTCTTTCTCTAACAATACAAATAGCCAAGAACCCTGCCTCTGTATCCTCTGTGGATCTTGTTAAAATGCAGATGCAGTAGGTCTGGGGTGGGGCCTGTGAATATGCCCTTTGAACAAGTTCCCAGATCAAAATTTGAGTAGCAAGGCCAATGAATGCCTGAAGTTGTTGACTGTATTGGCTACTTCCGCCATCCCAAGATTATCAGGCTTTTCCTTCCTTTCTTTCTTTCCCTTCCTCCTTTCCTTCTTTGCTTCCTTCCTTTCTTCCTTTTATTTTCTTTCTTTCACATTAGTTACCAAAACATATTTACCTATGTTCTCAATGAAATCAGTCTTTTAGTTTATTATAAGAATTAGAATTTCTTCTTCTTTTTTTTTTTTTTTTTTACTGTAGTGCTTGTAATGCATAAAATTGTATCACTGCCAATCAAATTCTTGCACATTTTTCAGCTATGTTTGATTTTATGCCTTTGTCTCTGCTTTACAATTAAGGAGCCTGTGCTGTTGCTACTTTGAGTGGCTTATCTAAGATGGTAGAATTTCTCTTTGTAAGTGCTTAACTCTGTCTAGTAATCTTCACATTGTGCTACAATATCCCATGTTAAAATAAACAGGTATTCTAGTGATCATGTGATTGTTTCAGTAGAAGTTGTATTGTGCTTCAAAGCACATTCCTTATGTCCCTCAGAGCTTTTTTTTTTCTTTTCTTTTGTCTGTGGAACAGAATTAACATATCAGGAATTCACTGCAACCAAATCATGATTTAGACTTCCAATTAGAAAATCATTTGTTTTGCCAACTAAATGTTCATCTAGGATCTACTACTTACATGTCCACACATCTGAAGAAAGAAATTATTTTCTTGTAATCCCCTGGAGAAAATTAATGCAAGGAAATATATGTTAGCAAGTGGCTCGGTAGAAGTGATTATTACAGAAGGAGTGTGTGCATCTTACAGAAGGGAGGAAGTGCACATAATAAACAAGAACATGGATTTGGGGGCAAGAGTAGGTTTAAATTTGGCTCTGCATTGAGACTTTTTTATTTCATGGAGCCATAGTTTCTTCATATGTGAAAATGAGGCAAAAATACTATGTGCCAGAGTTGTTCCAAGGATTCACTTAGTGGGAAGATGTATTTAAGGCATTCAGCATGTTGCCTGTCAGATACTAAACACTGAAATAAGTAGTAGCCACTGTTAATATTATTTCATATCTCATTTTCTTGAAGCTAAAATTAAATACAGATGTGAATTGGACAAATACATGGAAAAGTATAGGATTAAATAAAAGTACTATAATATAATTTGTATTCTTACTTGCTTGTTATGGGCTATAGAAAAAAATTTTAGAAACTTAAGCAAAAGCCACCCATCAATGCAGGAGATGCAGGTTTGATCCCTGGGTTAGAAGGATCTCCTGGAAGAGGAAATGGCAACCCCATTCCAGTATTCTTACCTGGAGAATCCGCTGGACAGAAGAGCCTGGCAGGCTATAGTCTATGGAGTTGCAAAGAGTCAGACATGACTGAACACATAACAGGGAAAATAGGAAGCAAAAGCCATGCCTAATTTATATAATATTTAGGTATATGTTTATGGTTAAAAATAAGAAAGTCAGCAGAAATATTTTTCTAAAGAAGTAGAATATATAAATTAGTCCTCAAATGGTGACATGCCAAGGAAATATTGGTTTACCTGTTTGAGAAGCCTCATGGAAAAGACTCAAGCTGATAATGAAAACATTCTCAGTAAACATCAAGTCAGCGGCAGAATCTGTGTGACCACATTATTGTGTTGCCTAAGTTGATGGACAGAGTAAACCACTTTATTTTTCTGTTAAGGAAAGTTAGATTCTTACATTCAGCCTCTCCTGCAACAGGCATTAGCTCACTCAATATTTACCAGCCAGAATGTTTGATTTTAGGAGATGTGCCTATAATTTTTATTCTTGAGCAGCAGTTATTGCCTCCTTGGAGGTAATAAGAGTAATTCAGTGATAAATGCTAGTATTGAAAAGTTACTGGATAATGAATATTTAGATAAATTTCTAACTTTGGAGGGCATATACACAGAATACGTGAAGTATTTTGCTTAAGACGTATAAACTGGTTAATTGATAGGCTGACAATGTATGCATGATTTGCAGTAATTAAAAGCTGAGGCTTGGGTTAGTTGACCTATATACAAATTTCAACTTCCTGGCTTATTAGTTATGTGACATGGGTAAGTTATTGAGCTTCCCTAGTCTCAATTTTCAAAATCTTTAATATAGGAATTATAATACTAGCTTTATTGTAATTTTGAAATGAGATAATCTGTATGAAGACTGCTTGGCAAGAAGTAAGTGTCAGTAAATATTATTGATGGTAATAAGGAGTTATGGATGATAAAGCGACCTTGGCATTATATTCCTGGCTATACAATTTTTATGATGCTAAAGAATGAGAGAGCAAGTATCACATACATAATTATAGTTAGAATTTTTCTCTAGGTTTTTATCCTCAAGTGATTTCATCTATTACCAAGCTTTAAATTAGTACTTTCCAACTTATAGTCCTTACACAGGACGTACACAGGACTGGGGAAACAGACTGTTAGAGGGCACAAACAGAAGCTCGTGGGCACCAGGACCCAGGAAAAAAGGAACAGTGACCCCACAAGAGACTGAGCCAGACTTGTCTGTGAGTGTTCAGGCATCTCAGCAGAGGCGTGAGTCAGCGGGGGTCTGCTGCAGGGTTGGGGGCACTGAGTGTAGCAGTGCGTGGGGCCTTTTGAAGGCGGTCACCATTATCTTCATTACATCCACCATAGATTGGTCTCAAATAACCAGGAGGGAACACAGCCCCGCCCTTCAACAGAAAATTGGATTAAAGATGTACTGAGCACGGCCCTGCCCATCAGAACAAGACCTAATTTCCCCCTTAGTCAGTCTCTCCCATCAGGAAGCTTCCATAAGCCTCTTATTCTTCTCCATCAGAGGGCAGAGAGACTGAAAACCAGACACAGAAAACTTACCAATCTGATCACATGGACCACAGCCTTGTCTAATTCAGTCAAACTATAAGCCATGTTGTATAGGGCCACCCAAGACAGACGGGTCATGGTGGAGAGTTCTGACAAAACGTGGTCCACTGGAGAATGGAATGGCAAACCACTTCAGTATTCTTGCCTTGAGAATACTCGCTCCGTAAACAGTATGAAAAGGCAAAAAGTTAGGACACTGAAAGATGAACTCTCCAGCTCAGTAGGTGCCCAATATGTTAATAGAGATCAGTGGAGAAATAACTCCAGAAGGAATGAAGAGACGGAGCCAAAGCAAAAACAACACCCAGTTGTGGATGTGACTGGTGATGGAAGTAAAGTCTGATGCTCTAAAGAGCAATATTGCATATAAACCAGGAATGTTCGGTCCATGAGTCAAGACAAATAGGAAGTGGTCAAACAGGAGATGACAAGAGTGAACACTGACATTTTAGGAATCAGCAAGCTAAAATGGTCTGGAATGGGTGAATTTAACTCAGATGACTATTGTATCTACTACTGTAGGCAAGAATCCCTTAGAAGAAATGGAGTAGCCATCACAGTCAACAAAGAGTCCAAAATGCAGTACTTGGATGCAATCTCAAAAACGGCAGAATGATCTCTCTTCATTTCCAGGGCAAACCATTCAGTATCACAGTAATCCAAGTCTATGCCCCAACCAGTAATGCTGAAGAAGCTGAAGTTGAATGAATCTATGAAGACCTACAAGATCTTCTAGAACTAATAGCCAAAAAAGATGTCCTTTTCATTATAGGGGACTGGAATGCAAAAGTATGAAGTCAAGAAACACCTGGGGTAACAGGCAAATTTGGCCTTGGAGTATGGAATGAAGCAGGGCAAAGGCTAATAGAGTTTTGTCAAGAGAATGCACGGTCATAGCAAACACTCTCTTCCAACAACACAAGAAAAGACTCTACACATGGACATCACCAGATGGTCAATACTGAAATCAGATTGATTATATTCTTTGCAGCCAAAGATGGAGAAGCTCTATACAGTCAGCAGAAACAAGACCAGGAGCTGACTGTGGCTCAGATCATGAAGTCCTTATGGCCAAATTCAAACTTAAATTGAAGAAAGTAGGGAAAACCACTAGACCATTCAGGTATGACCTAAATCAACTCTCTTATGATTATACAGTGGAAGTGAAAAATAGATTCAAGGGATTAGATCTGATAAACAGAGTGCCTGAAGAACTATGGACAGAGATTCCTGACACTGTACAGGAAGCAGGGATCAAGACCATCCCCACAAAAAGGCAAAATGGTTATCTGAGGAGGCCTTCCAAATAGCTGTGAAAAAGAAGAGAAGCAAAAGGCAAAGGAGAAAGGGGAAGATATACCCATTCGAATGCAGAGTTCCAAAGAATAGTAAGGAGAGATAAGAAAGCCTTCCTCAGTGATCAATGCAAAGAAGTAGAGGAAAACAACAGAATGGGAAAGACAAGAGATCTCTTCAAGAAAATTAGAGATACCAAGGGAATATTTCATGCAAAGATGGGCACAGTAAAGGACAGAAATGGTACGGACCTAACAGAAGCAGAAGACATTAAGAAGAGGTGGCAAGAATACACAGAAGAACTATGCAAAAAAGATCTTCATGACCCAGATAACTACGATGGTGTGATCACTGACCTAGAGCCAGACATCCTGGAATGCAAAGTCAAGTGGACCTTAAGAAGCATCACTACAAACAAAGCTAATGGAGGTGATGGAACTTCAGTGGAGCTATGTCAAATCCTAAAAGATGATGCTGTGAAAGTGCTGCACTCAATCTGCTAGCAAATTTGACATCCTCAGCAGTGGTTACAGGATTGGAAAAGGTCAGTTTTCATTCAAATCCCAAAGAAAGGCAATGCCAAAGAATGCTTAAACTACCGCACAATTGCACTCATCTCACACGCTGGTAAAGTAATGCTCAAAATTTTCCAAGCCAGGCTTCAGCAATAAGTGAACCATGAACTTCCAGATGTTCAAGCTGGTTTTAGAAAAGGCAGAGGAACCAGAGATCATCAGTTGGATCATGGAAAAAAGCAAGAGAGTTCCAGAAAAACATCTATTTCTGCTTTATTGACTATGCCAAAGCCTTTGACTGTGTGGACCATAACAAACTGTGGAAAATTATTCAAGAGATGGGAATACCAGACTACCTGACCTGCTTCCTGAGAAATCTGTATGTGGGTCAAGAAGCAATGATTAGAACTGGACACGGAACAACAGACTGGTTCCAAATTGGGAAAGGAGTACATCAAGGCAGTATATTGTCACCTTGCTTATTTAACTTATATGCAGAGTACATCATGAGAAATGCTGGACTGGATGAAGCACAAGCTAGAATCAAGATTGCTGGGAGAAATATCAATTAACCTCGGATATCCAGATGATACCACCCTTATGGCAGAAAGCAAAGAAGAACTAAAGAGCCTCTTGATGAAAGTGAAAGAGGAGAGTGAAAAAGTTGGCTTAAAGCTCAACATTCAGAAAACGAAGATCATGGCATTTGGTCCCATCATTTCATGGCAAATAGATGGGGGAACAGTGGAAAGTAAGAGACTTTATTTTTTTGGGCTCTAAAATCACTGCAGATAGTGACTGCAGCCATGAAATTAAAAGATACTTGCTCCTTAGAAGAAAAGTTATGACCAACCTAGACAGCTTATTAAAAAGCAGAGACATTAATTTGCAAACATATGTCCATCTAGTCATAGCTATGGTTTTTTCAGTAGTCATGTGTGGATGTGTGAGTTGTTCTATACAGAAAGCTGAGTGCCAAAGAATTTATGCTTTTGAACTGTGGTGTGGAGAAGACTCTTGAAGTCCCTTGGTCTGCAAGGAGATCCAACCAGTCCATCCTAAAAGAAATCAGCCCTGAGTGTTAATTGGAAGGCCTGATGCTGAAGCTGAAACTCCAGTACTTTGGCCACCTGATGCGATGAACTGATTCATTGGAAAAGACTCCAATTCTGGGAAAGAGTGGAGGCAAAAGGAGAAGAGGGTGGCAGAGGATGAGATGGCTAGATAGCATCTCTGACTTAATGGACATGAATTTGAGCAAATGCCAGGAAATACTGAAGGACAGGGGAGTTTAGGAAGCTGCAGTTCATGGGGTAGCAAAGAGTCAGACATAACTTAGTGACTCCACAGCAAGAACAACAATAGATTAATTTCAAAATTTGTATCTATATCCTAGTCTCTTTTCTGACCTTTAAATTTACACTTGGAAATTGCCATCTCTTTCTTTCAGGTCAATGACACTACATATATATTCAGTAGAAATCTGCTATCATCCATCCTTGTATCCTTTCTTTCCTATGTCCCATCTCACTAAAATATGTACTATTGAATGTTACAGTTACTTTACATCTCTGGTGCCAGTATTCTAGTTTAAGCCACTATCCATGTCTGATCCAATTTGGAACTGGCCTTCTTGCTTCTATACTCTACCTCCTTCTATTTTCCATATATCTGCAAGAATTGTTTTTCTAAGAAAGTAAATCTTTTCATAATCTTCGATGTCTTCATGTTTTTGTTACAGTTTCCTTGGCTGAATGGTATGTAACAACTACATTTTCAGAGTGTTAGGAGGTAATTTCAGCACTCCGGTAAGTGATTACGGTATCTTAGAATGGGGTGGTAGTTGTATAAATGGAAAAGAAAAGCACTGATTCAAGAGACTGCCAAGTATGAAAATGAATACAAATAAACCAGAGGCATGGAGATCATTTGTAAGCTTTTTAGTGAAAGGAATATTATTCTCTTCCAGATTTACTTTTGTTTCTTTTGATTTCTTCAGGCCCATAACTGAGCCTAGTCTTTCATATCCAGACTTTTCACAGGGTTGATGGGCATATCAGCTAAGCAAGCTAATTTGTGTCAGCAGCCTGGAAGTAATATACTGGGCTGAATTCCAAGAAAAGTAGACTGAGGAAGATGGAACATACTGATATGAATATAGTTAATTCAGATGGAACCAAATTTATTGATATAAGTGTTCTTAAGAATATGGATTTGATATATTAGTTGGAGCTTCTGGAAATGGCTCTAATAGTTCACTTGATTATTTGACTAGAACTTGGACTCAACAGTGGGGTACTTTTAATGAAGTTGAGATGCCTGAACATTTTTAGGCTGTGGAGAAGGAAGAAGGCATAGGAAGAATAGATTTATCATGGACAGTTTTGTCATTCACCTTGTTACTCTGCTCTGAGATAGCACACCTTTGATTAAAAATTAAGAAGTGTATTGATGAGGTGAACAGACCTTTGGTAGGTTTAGGCTGGGAAATGTCATTGGGATATGCTGTCATTGAACTAGCTTCATTGATTTTAGTGAGGATTATAGGATTCTGGAGTGGTAGCAAAATGCTTTGGCAGTGCTTAGGCTCATTGGTAAAGTAGCTATAATTGTGTTGGCTAAAAAGGATGCATAGCATGAGAGTTGCAAATTAAATTTTGTTGGGGCAAAATGAGGACCGAAGCTCAGAGACTGCACGTCAGATAGCTTTGAGAAACTGCTCCGAAGAGGTAGTGGGGAAAGGTCAGTATATGTGATTTTGGTGAAAGGAGAGTTCATTCAGTCAAGCCCTTATCTTACAAAAGGTTTTCTGTAAGTCAGAAGGAGCTGATGTCACTATGAAGGGATTTAGTGCTTTAGTTGATATGAGGAGATGCAAGGATTGGGATCATGAAATCCGTTCCTGAAAATATCTATCTGAGACCTGTTCCACCAGTTTTCCTGGAGCACAGAGTGCCTCATTCTCTCTCCTGAATGCCCTTCAGGGCATGATGAAGGTCAGCAGCTACAGCAGCACAGGATTCAATCTCTGAGGAGGAAGATAGATGGCAAATGCGCCAATTTGTAGTTGTCAGTTGTCATATTGATGCTGAAAACTCAGCCTCTGTGCACCAGTGCTGAATGGAATCTTGGAGACAGAGTTTTGGGTGTCTCTAAAAATAAAAAGCTTTATTGCTTTTTTAGGCCAAGGGGGACACAACTCTTGGTTAGAAAAAACTGTGTCCCAAACCTAGGAGGATTTGGTGTGGAGTTTTATAGCAAAGGTTCAAGGAAAGAGTGGCTGATAAGGATTAGGTTGTGTGGGGGGCATGCACTTCTTTAATTTGGCCTCAGGTGGTCAGTCTCCTGATGAGCTTCTGGAGGTTAACAAACTATGACCTCTGGAGTGAAGAATGCTAACATCTTTCATTTGTTGTGGGTTTTAGTTTTGTAAATGAACTTGACAATATTGTGTGTGCCCCTTGAGATAGATGGAGAAGGATATGGCAACCCACTCCAGTACTCTTGCCTGGAAAATTCCACGGACAGAGGAGCCTGATAGGCTACAGTCCCTGGGGTCGCAGAGAGTTGGATATGACTGAGCGACTTCACTTTCACTTCCTTGAGATAGAACAAGGACCCTGCTGCTCCTCCCTTTGCCTCTTCTCCCTTCCCTAATTAGCAACTGTTTGGACCTGCCTGTTGAAACTCTGGCAAGGTCATGGAGGCTGAAGGCTATTCCCTACAAACATGAAACAGGGGACAAAGAAAGGCTTTCTTGTCCAGGGTTCCCCAGGGTCCTGCCTGGTTTCAATAATAGGCATCACGAGTGGAATAGCAGTCAGTGTTTTGAAATACAGGGTTTTGTGGTGTGTGTTAATTGATCACCATGTCTTTAGGACTGTGATCCATTGACTGATTACTGAATTTTTACCTAGTCCATATAACTGGGGGAATTCTAGGTATGTTGATTAGAAACTTGACTGGTATTACTGAAACAGGGAGAACAACTTCTCCTGATTAAAGGAGAGGCTGATTTCCCTTGAGAAGGAACATAAAATGCTACCACGATATATACTTTAAATCTTTCAAGGCTTTCCCAAAGGCAATTGGTGTTTACCAGGAAAAAGCCCAGACTTTGAGAATTAATAAAAACAGGTTCTGAATTTATCTTGGGGATGTAAATGCCACAGTGGCCCATCAGTCAGAGTTGAGGCTTATGGAGGTCACTTACTCTTCATCAGTGTGGGTCCATTGGCTTGTCAGCCTAATCTTGTGTGTGCTTTCCAGCTTCCTGCAGCTTCAGTGGCAATAGACATGGGAATGGGCCAGTTTTCACGTCGACTTTTTTGTGGAATGAGGACTATTTAGGAAGGACTAAGTAGAAGCCTCTGAAACTGCCTGTCACTAACAAAAACTGTAAGAAGTGCTGCATCCCTGGAAACATTGTCATGAGCAGGGCCACTTTCAAAGACTTGAAGGGATCAGCAGTGGAGATTCCTATAACATTTCCTTTTTGGTTTGCTGGTTTGATGGATGGATCTTGGAGAATAAATATAGACTAAGGAAATCTAATCATTTAGTTGCTTAGCTTGCTAAAATGTAGTATCAATACAGTCTTTGGCAACTTGTATGCAGCAACTGATCTGGCTTTTTTTTTTTCCCTTTACCAATTAGGACAATCAGAGGGCAGATGGCTTTCAAGTCACAAAAGGGCTGAACACCTTTGTCTGTTTAGAGCAAGGGCAATGATCATTTTCTTGATCTCTGTCATAATAGGTTTCGTAGGGACCTTGTTAATTTTATGTATCCACTTGACTAGGCCGTGGGGTGCCCTTATATTTGGATTAACATTTTTGCTCTTGATGTCTCTCTGAGGGTATTTTTGAATGAGATTAGTCCATGGGGTCCTCAAGACTAAGTAGACTGAACAACAACAAAAACATTTGAATTAGTAGAGTGAGTAAAGCAGATTGCCATCTCTAATGTGGGTGGGTCTAATCCAGTCCATGGGAGGCCTGAACAGAACAAAAAGAAGTGGAGTAGGGATAATTCCCTCTCTCTGCCTAAGGGTATTAGAGCTGGGATGTTGATTTTTCCTGCCTTTCAGACTTGGACTTGGACTGAAACTTACACTACCAGCTCTCTTGATTCTCAGGCCTTCAGGTTCAAGCTGGAACTAAATCATTGTCTCTCTTGGGTCTCCAGCTTGCTGACTGTAGATCTTGGGAATTCTCAGTCTCTGTAACTGTGTGACTCAATTCCTTTAATAAATCTCCATATGTCTAGTATTGGTTCTGTATCTATGAACTAATCATTTGAATATCTAGAGGATACAGAACTTAATCATTTGAATGTCCATAGGACATCATACTAGGCCAGCATACTAAGGCCATCATGCTTTTTGTATCTGAAGAGTGAGGAGACTACTTGTTTCAAGTAGTCTAGATGCCTTGGTGAGACCCACATGTGCCAGAAAGTAGATGGTGAACTCTGCTTTAATCTAGTATTTCTGCAAAACTTATCTACATACAGTATTCAAATATTGGTTCAACAATTCTGAGTCTGTAGGGCTTTTTTTTTTCTTTTTCCAAATGAATGGTATTTAGTTAAATGAAAACAAAGAATTCCATATTAATTTGAAAAATAAAATTCACTTTGAACAACTGACAGTTGCAGACCTCTGAAACACACATTTCTGTAGCCTTTTGACTTGACTTTGTCTTTAAATACTGGTTATTTTTTGTTGTCAACTAGAAAAAAGACTATGGAATTTAGTGTACTTATTTTATACATATACACATCCATATGTAAAAATTACTGTGCTGTTTAAAAATACAACTCTATGGTTTAATGACTTATATGTTAAAGTGAGTGTTAAAGTTAGTTTAGAAAACTTTAGAAATAAATCTGGATATTCCTATCCTTAAATGTATTATACTAGATTATACCTAATACTCTTAAACAAGCAAAATCTTCTTTATGTTTAGTAAACCAACAAATAACAGCATAAAATAAATAATTCTATAGGTAAAAGAGGCAAATTTGTCCAACTCTTACCCTTTGTTCAAGTAGAGAAATAGAATTCATTTCGGCAATTTATTTAGAGTCCACTTTTTGTCATGTGGGCTTCCCTGGTGGCTCAATAGTAAAGAATCCACCTGCCAATCCAGGAGATGCTAGTTCAATTCCTGGGTTGGGAAGACCCCCTGGAGTAGGAAATGGCAACCCACTCCAGTATTCTTGCCTGAAGAATCCCATGGAGAGAGGAGCCTGGTGAGCTAAGTCCATGGGGGTCACAAAAGGGCATAGCGACTAAGAGAGAGCAATCCATCAGGTGCTGTAAGGATTTGATATCTAAGCCTGAACAAAACAGACTAAAATATATAACTTTAAGGAGCTTACTTTCTTACAGCAGGAGGCAAGTAATACATGATAAATCTAATACATATGGGATGATAAATGCTATGACAAGAAGAAAACAGAGAAGTACAAGGGCCATTGGAATGAAGGGGTGGTTTTAAATAGGTTTTTTCAAAGTCAGAACTATTGAGAGAATCTGGCATTTGTGCATAGACCTGAATGGGAATTAGTTATGCAGATATCTGTGGAAGAGCTTTCTAGATGGAGAAAATGGTCATTGCAAAAGCCCTTAGGCAGGGATTTGTCTGGAATATTCAGGAAAATGGAAATAGAACAGTCTGTTTGGAATAATGAGTTAGCAACAGAACAGTAAGAAATGACAGAAGAAAGTGAAGGCTCAGAATGAATATACAAGTGCTTGTGAATTACTGTAAAGGCTGGTTGGCGTTTACTGGGAGTAAGATGAGGAGCCACTGGAGAGTTTTAAGCAGAGAAATTATATGATCTTACTTACAATTTAAAATGATTACTATATTTCTCAGGATTCTATAGAGAAACAGATCAATATACACAAACATTCACAAACACACACACGTGAAGATTTGTTATGAGGATATTGCTTATATGATTATAGAGGCTGAGAAGTCCCCTGATCTGCTCTCTGAAGCTGGAGGCCTAGGAAAGCTGGCGTTTTAGTTCTAGTCCAAGTACAAACAAGTACCCACAATGAAGGAGCTGCAGGTTCGATCCCTGGGTCAGGAAGACTTCCTGGAGAAGGAAATGGCAACCCACTCCAGTATTCTTGCTTGGAAAATCCCATGGACAGAGGAGCCTGGCAGACTACAGTCCATGGAGTTGCTAAGAGTTGGACATGGCTTAGTGACTATAGGTCGCTTACACCAAGTACAAAGCTCTAAGAACCAGGAAAACAGATAATGTAAGTTCTAGTCCAATTCCAGAGACCTGAGAACCAGGAGTACAGATGTTATGAATCTTAATCCAAAGGCAGAAGATCGATGTCCTAGCTCCATAGTCAGACAGCGAGAGTGAATTCCATCTTCCTCTACCTTTTTGTTCTGTTGAAGCTCTCAAAAGATTGAATGATGCCTCCTCACATTGCAGAGGGCAATCTGTTTTACTTAGTCTACTGGTTCAAATGCTAATCTGAAAGCATTCTCACAGACACACCCAGAAATTTAGATACCTCATTAGGCAGATATTTGGATACCTCATGGTTCATTCAAGTTGACTTATAAAATTAACCATCACCATTATTCTGAGTGGCTGTATTGTACAAGATTGTAGGAGCAAAGACATAAACAAGAAGAGTTATGGCTCTTGCATAATCCAGATGAAAGATGATAGCGGTTTGACCAGTATTGTGGCAATGGAGTGATTGGATTTTGGATTTACTATAAAAACTAAGTCAAAAGGACCTCCTGATGGATTGGATATGAGAAAAAGAGAGGAATTAAGGATGTCTCTGAGGTTTTTGTCATAAATGAGGAAAGAACTTAAGTGACCTGGGCTGTGGCTATCATCTAGTTATAGGAACAGTACTAGAACTTGGATGTCAATATTTATAGCTTGCAGATTTAAATGTCTAAATTTCATAGATGGTAGGAACAATGGCCATATTTATTTGGAATATGTTTTTAATATAGTTGAATCTGGGATTTTAGTTACTTTGAATGGAAATGGGCTTGCTGTGTATGTTCTGCTAACATAAAAGGTGCTATGTTGTAGTCTAATGTCGTGTTCAGTAGTGAGAGTTATCTTGATTAATAGCAGGCTTTCTATTTCATTTTACTTATTGGCATGGCTCACTGCAATTCTCATAGTCTTCATGTATATTCATTGATTTAACAACAGTGTTTTAATGCTTACTATATGTCAGATATTGTATTAGATGCTAGGCTGCAGCAATGAAGAGATAAAGCAGACAGTTTCTTCATGGTGTTATGAACAGTATATCTGAAAGGTTTTTTTTTTGTTTGTTATTGTTTTTCCTATTATTTCCTATAGACTAATTTGGAAATAGAAGTTTATTTGGGGATAAAGATAAGTTTTTAGACTTATTGTATCTGTCAGGTCTGCCACAGGAAACAGATGGCAATCAAAATAATATCATCTTAATGATGATTTATTTATAAAGATACAATAGTAGGGAAACCACAGTGGATAATGGAGTGACCAGGGCTTAGCTTCTTAGTTACTACCATCTGTAGCCCAGAAGGAATAATGGAAAGGGATAGTTAATATAATCAGAAAGGAGAATATCATGTAAAGTCATCTGTTTTGAGACGGTCAGTGGTTTTTGGTCCAGGGACAGGGACAACTCAATTGCAAGGAAGAAGCCTGGAGAATAAATATCCCGACTTGCCTTCCTCTCTGCGTTGTCTTTCTGGATCTCTCCAGTGGCCGGACCCACTAGACAACAGAAGTCTGTTGATACAGTCCATACAGCTCATATTCTTGAGGCAGAGAACAGTGTGCAGAATGATGGAGAATGGGCCTGCAGGGACAGTTGAAAGATGTCTGGCACAATCTGCCCTTTTTCCCTCTGTGCCTATGCTTTTATGCCTTTTTAAGGTAAAAAGTTTATGATTCCAACACAGGCAGTGCACAGAGTCCCATTAGCTGTTTTATCATCAGGTGATATCAAACTGGTCATATCCTCATTGAAATATAAAACATTAATTCTCGGTCTCTAAGATTACAGGCAGATTCTTTACTATCTGAGCCACCAGGAAAGCCCTGATTACCACTAATATTCTTCATATAAGATAACACAGAGGAAAAAGGAAAGAAAATATATGATTAAGTGATACAAAACATAGGTGCTACAGGTTCCGTTATAATCATAGATGCCTCCTTCTCCTACCCCTTACCTTCCACCTTGGCTGGATGGAGGTATTTGCAAGAAGAACCTTTATGGGAACATTTACGAGGTTCATTTTTATAGGATCTGAGTCCTTGGTGGTTTTGTTCTTATTGGACTGTTCCTTGCTGGGACTGTAAGGCTTTCCAGAATACTCCTTGGCCTCCATTGTGAAACTGTATCTCAGTTTCCTCCTCCTTTTCCCATGGCTCTGTAGCATGAAGAACACAAGGTGGATGAAGAGTTGCTAGCTTTCAATTAGTTGAAAATATAACCATGGTTCTTGGTGGAAGAATTTTCTCCTTGGGAACTGGAACCTTTAGATATACTGAGCCTAAAATTCCAGTGTGAAGCAAAATTCTCCCTGTTCCTTGTCAGATATGGTAGTGAGAGGGGTTATGCTCACCTTCTCCATTTGTTTCCTATAGCTGTATTCTGTCTGTGGGGGAGATAACACTATATCTTGGCTGTTGATTTACAGCCTATACT
The DNA here is from genome assembly GCF_029378745.1 of Bos indicus. Taxonomy (NCBI): domain Eukaryota; kingdom Metazoa; phylum Chordata; class Mammalia; order Artiodactyla; family Bovidae; genus Bos; species Bos indicus. Next base: position 30,135,118 of record NC_091760.1, on the reverse strand, counting down.
GTATTTCATCGTGTGTGCTCAGTCATGTCCAAACTTTCCACAACCCCTGGACTGTAGCCTGCCAAGCTCCTCTGTCCATGGGATTCTCCAGGCAAGAAAACTGGAGTGGGTTGCCATTTCCTTCTCCAGGGGATCTTCCCGACCCAGGGATTGAAACTTTGCTTCCTGTGTCTCCTGCATTGTCAGGTGAATTGTTTACAAAGTACAGTAGCTGAAACTCTTAGGCTGTCACCTAACAAATTTCGTCATAACAGCCTTCAGCAGGCCATTCTACCATATTTTAAAGGGCTGAAAAAGATGTTTGGGATGATAAAACATCTAGTAATACCAGTGCATTGCCTAAGTGTAACCTTGATGACATGAGTGCAATTGTGTGGTAGTTTGAGGATTCTTTGACATTGCCTTTCTTCAAGATTGGATTGAAAACTGACCTTTTCCAGTCCTGTGGCCACTGCTGAGTTTTCCAAATATGCTGGCATATTGAGTGCAGCACTTTTACAGCATCATCTTTCAGGATTTGAGATAGCTTAACTGGAATTCCATCACCTCCACTAGCTTTGTTCATAGTGATGCTTCCTGAAGCTCACTTGACTTCACATTCCAGGATATCTGGCTCTAGGTGAGTGATCACACCATCGTGATTATCTGGGTTATGAAGATCTTTTTTGTACAGTTCTTCTGTGTATTCTTGTCACCTCTTCTTAATATCTTCTACTTCTGTTAGGTCCGTCCCATTTCTGTCTTTTTTTGAGCCCATCTTTGTATGAAGAGTTCCCTTGGTATCTCTAATTTTCTTGAAGAGATCTTTTGTCTTTCCCATTCTGTTGTTTTCCTCTATTTCTTTGCATTGATTGCTGAGGAAGGCTTTCTTATCTCTCCTTGCTATGCTTTGGAACTCTGCATTCAGAGGCTTATATCTTTTCATTTCTCATTTGCTTTTTGCCTCTCTTCTTTTCACAGCTATTTGTAAGCTCAAACTACCACACAATTGCGCTCATCTCACATGCTAGTAAAGTAATGCTCAAAATTCTCCAAGCCAGGCTTCAGCAATATGTGAACCATGAACTTCCTGATGTTCAAGCTGGTTTTAGAAAAGGCAGAGGAACCAGAGATCAAATTGCCAACATCTGCTAGATCATGGAAAAAGCAAGAGAGTTCCAGAAAACATCTATTTCTGCTTTATTGACTATGCCAAAGCCTTTGACTCTGTGGATCACAATCAACTGGAAAATTCTAAAAGAGATGGGAATTCCAGACCACCTGACCTGCCTCTTGGGAAACCTGTATGCAGTTCAGGAAGCAACAGTTAGAACTGGACATGGAACAACAGACTGGTTCCAAATAGGAAAAGGAGTACGTCAAGGCTGTATATTGTCACCTTGCTTATTTAACTTCTATGCAGAGTACATCATGAGAAATGCTGGGGTGGAAGAAGCACAAGCTGGAATCAAGATTGCCAGGAGAAATATCAATAACCTCAGATATGCAGATGACACCACTGTTATGGCAGAAAGTGAAGAGGAACTAAAAAGCCTCTTGATGAAAGTGAAAGTGGAGAGTGAAAAAGTTGGCTTAAAGCTCAACATTCAGAAAACGAAGATCATGGCATCTGGTCCCATCACTTCATGGGAAATAGGTGGGGAAACAGTGGAAAGTGTGTCAGACTTTATTTTTTTGGACTCCAAAATCACCACAGATGGTGACTGCAGCCATGAAATTAAAAGATGCTTACTCCTTGGAAGGAAAGTTATGACCAACCTAGATGGTATATTCCAAAGCAGAGACATTACTTTGCCAACAAAGGTCTGTCTAGTCAAGGCTATGGTTTTTCCAGTGGTATGGATGGATGTGAGAGTTGGACTGTGAAGAAAGCTGAGTGCCGAAGAATTGATGCTTTTGAACTGTGGTGTTGGAGAAGACTCTTGAGAGTCCCTTGGACTGCAAGGAAATCCAACCAGTCCATTCTAAAGGAGACCAGTCCTGGATGTTCATTGGAAGGCTGATGCTGAGCCTGAAACTCCAGTAATTTGGCCACCTCATGTGAAGAGTTGACTCATTGGAAAAGACCCTGAAGCTGGGAGGGATTGGGTGCTGTAGGAGAAGGGGACGACAGAGGATAAGATGGCTGCATGGCATCACCGACTCTTGGACATGAGTTTGAATAATCTCCGTGAGTCGGTGATGGACAGGGAGGCCTGGCGTGCTGCGATTCATGGGGTCGCAAAGCGCTGGACACGACTGAGCGACTGAACTGAATTGAACCTTGATGAAAGTGAAAGAGGAGAGTGAAAAAATTGGCTTAAAACTCAACATTCAGAAAACTAAGATCATGGCATCTGGTCCCATCGCTTTGTGGAAAATAGATGGGGAAATAGTGGAAACAGTGTCAGACTTTATTTTCTTGGGCTTGGAAATCACTGCAGATGGTGACTGCAGCCATGAAATTAAAAGATGCTTGCTCCTTGGAAGGAAAGTTATGACCAACCTAGACAGCTTATTAAAAAGCAGAGACATTAGTTTGTCAACAAAGGTCTGTCTAGTCAAAACTATGGTTTTTGCAGTAGTCATGTATGTATGTGAGAGTTGGACTATAAAGAAAGCTGATTGTTGAAGAATTGATGCTTTTGAACTGTTGTGTTGGAGAAGACTCTTGAGAGTTTTTTTGACAGGAAGGCGATCCAATGAGTCCATCCTAAAGGAAATCAGTTCTGAATATTCATTGGAAGGCCTGATGCTAAAGCTGAAACTCTAATACTTTGGCCACTTGATGCGAAAAACTGACTAATTTGAAAAGACCCTGATGCTAGGAAAGATTAAATGTGGGAGGAGAAGGGTATGACAGAGAATGAGATGGTTGGATGGCATCACTGACTCAGTGGACATGAGTTTGAGTAAACTGTGGGAATTGGTGACGGACAGGGAGGCTTGGCTTTCTGCAGTCCATGGGGTGGCAGAGAGTCATATACAACTGAGTGACTGAACTGAACTGAACCTCATTATCTGTATAATATGCCCTCTGGAAAGAGGCAGGGTTGTGTCATCCAACATGGCGATTGATAAAGTGTTAGTTCATGAATGGTGATACTGGTGGAAACATCAAAGACATCTATACCTAGAATATGCTGCACCTCTTTGATGTGAGAGGTTCAGTGTAGTCAACCCTGCTACCAAGTAGTTAGTTGTTCAGCCCAGAGAATGGTAACATTGTAGGGTTTTATGGAGCCAGCTTGCTCTTGGCTGGCAGCAAACTCAGCATAGGTTGTAGCCAGATTAGCTTGGGTGACAGGAATACTGTGTTGTTGAATCCATGTAGAGCATCCATTCCTGCTACCCTCTCAACTTGGTACATGAGGAAGAACTGTATTCACTGAGGAAAATGAGTGACTGACATCCACTGAATAGGTCAACTTGTTCACTTTAGTTTAAGAGCCTGCCCCTTTGTGCGTGTTCTCTGATGGGGTATTTACGTGGGGCAGGATAGCAACATACTCTTGTATTTATTCTTAGAAGTCCATCAACATACCTCTGTCACTGATTTTTAAATTTCTGTTTCCAAGTTTATATGTTGCTGGCCAGACCATGTAGTTGGTAGCCCATTAATTCAGTGTCGAACTGTACTTCCAGTTACTTCTTATTCCAGTCAAAGTGGAAAACCAGGTGTATTGTGCAACCCAGTCTCGCTCACTAAGGAGGTTACCACTGAGTAGAGTTGTAGTATGCTCCTAGCTATGAAGCATGCTGTGCAGATGCATCCATTATGCAGGCTTATGCTTTTTCATCTGTTTCTTGGCCATCAAAAGCTCCCCTTGAAGCCAAATGTGTAGATTTAGAGAGGCCCTTATATAGTAGAAGCAAGTGTCTTGGTGGTCTGAATCACTAATTTATACAGTTTAGTTTACTTTTGCTTTCAGAACCTGCTTGGGTTTGGTCTTATGTATTATATTACCACTTCCATTTTGTAATGGAATATCATTCTGCATGTCCATTTTAAAGATGTGGTGAATCAGATAACATCCATTTCAACATGGGCAGTTCAAATCTCTTGTCACTTGATGTTAATGGGCAGGTGGTTAATTTCTGCTACTTGTGTTAGTAGCTCAGCTGTATTTGACTCTTTGCCACCTCCTGGACTGTAGCCCACCAGGCTCCTCTGTCCATGGGACTCTCCAGGCAAGAATACTGAAGTTGCCATTCCCTTCTCCAGGGGATTTTCCCGACTCAGGGCTCAAACCTGCATCTCTTGCATTGCAGGCAGATTCTTTACCATCTGAGCCACCAGGGAATCCCAGTTTCTACTAGACCTAATAGTAAGTTGGAGCTGCATTTCAGTTGGAGAGGAGTTGTCTGCAGAGACGGACATGGATTCCTTTTCATACTGCCCATGTATATCAGCTTCTTGAAGATAAGGTGGAAGAAGTTGGATGGTGAATTTGGAGGAAAAAAGTAGAGAATATTCTTCATATTTTGAACACTTTAAAGAGTTTCCTCACATTTTAAATTATAAACATATAATCATTTCTTTTGTTATTATACAGGGATTACCTTATAGCTCAGTTGGTAAAGAATCTGCCTGCAATGCAGGAGACCCTGGTTTGATTCCTGGGTCGGGAAGTTCCGCTGGAGAAGGGATAGGCTACCCACTCCAGTATTCTTGGGTTTCCCTTGTGGCTCAGCTGGTAAAGAATCTGCCCGCAGTGTGGGAGACCTGGGTTCAATCCCTGGGTTGGGAAGATCCCCTGGAGAAGGGAAAGGCTACTCACTCCAGTATTTTGGCCTGGAGAATTCCATGGACTGTATAGTCCAAGGGGTCACAAAGAGTCGGACAGGACTGAGCCACTTTCACTTTCACTTTGTTATTGTATATCATTTTGTATGGGCTTCCCAGGTGGCGCTAGTGGTAAAGAACCTGCCTGCCAATACAAGAGAGATAAGAAGACCTGGTTTGTCCCTGGATCAGGAAGATCCCCTGGAGGAGGGCATGGCAACTCACTCCAGTATTCTTGCCTGGAGAATCCCATGGACAAAGGAACCTGGCAAGGGCACGAGTAGTGATTTGTTTTAAAATTTATTTCATAATATTGGTTTTTCATATTGTTCATTTTTCTTTGGAGTATTAGTTTCCTTCCTTCCTCTTTCCTCTCCTCCCTCCCTTCTTTTTAATTTTTTTTTGATGATTAAGAATTAATTAGGATGTATTTCTATTATAGATTCTATTGCAATGTCTGGCTAACCTAAAGGTGTTGGCTTGAGACTGGGGAATTCACTGCTAGCCAGATTTACTACTTTTAGTTTCTTTTAATACCTGCCTGTTTCTGCTATTTAGAGGAAAAATTGGAGGAGATAAATTTGTACTTTTCCTGTGAACTGTCTATGTTGAGGTAGGTCTGTGGCCAAGGTAATTAGAAAGTATATGAATGTATTAGTTGGAATAAGTCAGTTTCTTTGCATTGTTATAGTTCTTCCTCACCCCTACCTATAGAGTTTTTACTTTATAAAATATTAAATTTTATATTTTTCCCAAAGTTTGAATTACTTTGAATGTATTTAACTGTCTTCAGGATTACTGATGTCGTTGTTTCTATATTTTATATGGGACAGATTCTTGCTTAGTGAGACATTTTAAATTCAGTATATTTGATAGCATTCCTTTTCCCCCTTTGTAATATTATATCATTTGGCTCATTTGCAATGTATTATAATGTTTGTGATCTAACAGCTAATACACAAATAAAATAGATACTGACAGGAAACTAATTTTTATTAACTACTAAGTTAACTTTGTGTTAACTGGGAAGTTAATTGATAATTCTGTATGACTAGTTAATATGATTGTTTATTCTGTAAGCATCTTTAAAAATAATCTTATGCTTTGACAATTCTTGGCTAGGTGTCAGTTTTAGTGAAAAAGGATACATTTAAGAATCTGTTACTTTGGAGGCCATCAGGACAGGCTGGAATTTATGAGAAACCAAATGTCACTTCAATTTATTCAGCATGAATTTATCTTCCAAAAGAAGCTTAAAAATATACTGCCTGCTTCCCTGCCCCCCCCGCCCATTTTTGCTAGGAGTCTCATTTTATATTGACATTCATATTCTGTTTTGTACTTTAACTTAAAAACTGTTAAAGTTTCTCATCAAATGAAGAACTAAATTGGAGATACTTGGCTTTACATTATGCAGTGATTATTCAATGTCAGGTGATTAAAAAATTATTTACAGCTAAACATTTAAGTGTAGAAAATTGACATGTATGGATTGATAACACATTATAAAAAGTAGTTTATCATTATGGGAATTCCTTGGTCAAATTCCCATCTATTAGTTTAAAGATTTTCTAACACTCACTACATAATTAATGATTTTTTTTCTGTTTTTTGTAATAGATTACTAATCTCTGACTTTCATTTGTTCTCAAATAACTATAAGATCTGTAGGTTTCCTTTAGATGTTACACATATTGCACCAAAGGAAGAGACATGTGACATTTGCAGAATTCCGATTTGAGCGGCATTTTGCCCAGGAATTAAGCAGAGTTTGTGTTTTTATGTTTTTGCTGAAGAATACCAAGTATCCTTCCCATTGAAGTGCCTCAGTTTAATAATTTGGTTGGTTTGAATATCACCATGGGCATCATTTCTGGACCAGAAACCCCCCACTGATACCCCTTCATCTCCCTTGCCACCTCTCACTGAAGTTATCAAGGCATAGCCAAGTATCCTAGCTGCACAACAGCACTTTGGTGCCCAAAACTAAGTGAGCATCATCAGCTCTGGGGAATACTGCTGGGATGCTTGGAATAATACCTCTTGTTGGTACAAGCTTGAAACATAACTCATGTAAAGCCCCAAGGTTGCTTAGCAACTTCTATATATAACTCTTTGAGCCATCTCTGCCTCTTCATGTCCTGAAATGAACATCTCATTGTTCTTAAAAAGAAACTGAAGGCCTCCTTTAGAGAAGGACATTTCTGAAGTGTTTTCTCAATGCTGATGTGTCTCAGAGAATCCTGAGGTCACTTTTAATACAAAAATATTCTGAAGGGAGATAGATGTATTGTTACATGATATTATCCTGATATAAATATGATTTTATGAAAAATAAATATATTTAAACTTTCAAAAAATTGAAACAAAATTGAATTCTTGATATGGTCATTTCATCCTTTTAAAAAGGCAAAAATATCTTGATTATGAGTTCAAGTAACTTTATTTAAAAAGCAATATACACATCAGTAGACATTTAAGGCAGTTTGATGTGCATAATAGTGATGTGAAAAAAATTTTATATGGCTTTCTGTGGGTCTGGTGGCTCAGTTGGTAAAGAATCCACTTGCAATGTGGGAGACTTCTGTTCGATCCCTGGGTTGGGAAGATTCCCCTGCAGAAGGGAAAGGCTACCTACTCCAGTATTCTGGCCTGGACAATTCCAAGAAATGTATAGTTCATGGGGTGACAAAGAGTCGGACATGACTGAGTGACTTTCACTTCACTTATTACTAGAAATTAGGTCCAGTAACATGCATTTCAGCCAATATCTCAAAACTCTTGATTTTAGTCTGACTGTGTTAGATATAAGAGGAATAATCTTTACAGAAATACTTTTTCAAAATTAAAGTTAAAATGCATTTATTGACTTTAGAGACTTTATGTAACTCAAATACCTAAAGTTAGTATTAATATTTGATTTTAGAGTATTTGGATATGAAGGGCTATTTTACTTTTTTTTTCCAATTTTAGTTTTATATTTTTTATTCTCAAAAAATTAATTTTTGCTTCTAATGAATGAACTGTTTTCAGTGGAAGACACCTATTTTCATATATTCCTATGAAATCTTTAAATTACTGTTTGCTAGCCTGTGGGGTTAGTACTAAAAAAGGGTTTTGGGACTATGTGGAAACTGGACATAGAATTTTACTTTGAAATACTTTATTTTATAATTGGTTGAGGCTTTAGCATTTTTTCCACCCTTGAACAGGAGAAATGATCTCTGTCCTGAAAAATCTTTGATTCTTTTTATTGACTGAAAAAAATATCTTGGAGAGTGGGAGATTTTGGTAAAAGATTATAATTTTAAATTATGTCTTGATACCACAGAACAGTAGGAAATAATTAGTGAACAGTATCATAATTTGCTTATTATCATACTTGAAAGCGTTCTCATTTTTTAAATTTAGAATGTTAATAAGAAAATGCCGCCAAATACTATTTTTAATATGAATATGGAAAAACTAGTTTCATTTAAAATGAGTTGCATAAAATATGTTATATATATTTTTCCTGTAGGATGACTCTTTCCTGGCATTTGGACTTCTCTCAATTATAGCCGTGTTCACTGAACCGATACAGGAACTGAGAATGGAGTCTTGTGGAGAAAAATGTCAAACATACTTTTCTCAGCAGTTGTTGAGCTGCCCAGTTCTTGATGGGGTACAATTATTGTTTAGGTGTTCATTCTCGTAGCAAGTTAAAGGGAGGGAATTTGAAACCTAGTGTTTTCCCAGGATGAGAAATAAAACAAAGAAAGCAAAACAAGAAAACACACAACCAAAGCCCCAGCTTTGATTTTGGAGTAGATTTGTGAGACCGAATGACTAATGTTTTCCATAGTCCTGCACACTGTCTATGAGCAGGAAGCAGGGCAGATTGAGTGGCTGCAGATACATAATTACATGGCTGCTTCTGTCTCCTCTGGGAGCTTTTAAATAGAAATAATGTTACTCATGAGGGTGCAGAGCTGGACTTTTGTGCTGTGGTGGTAACCAGTCTTCGAAGAGAATGAGTATGTCATGCTTCAGTGCCGCTGCTTTAGTATTTATTGTTTGTAAGCATGGCTTTGAGAATGTTGCTAGAAGTCAGAAGAAAGGAGGGAAATAGGTGTTGAAGCAAACAATAATAAAATAGATCTATCACTGGGACTCTCTGCAACAGGCAGTGAAGTGATTTAAGATGTATTGCACTGTTTTTTAAGAAAAAAATATATATAAGGTGAAAAATTGAATGATTTATTCTTTTGTCTTGCAGATGGTGGCTTTTATTTAAATACAGCATTTCTGATATTGCAGTCTTCATTTTAAACACTTACATTTATTTAACACTGAGGATGTGTGTCAGTTTCCAGATATGTCACTTTGAGAATGAGGATGGAAGTCTGAGGAAGATTGTGATAGATTTTATATCTGAAGAATGTGATAGATTTTATATCTGAAGAAACGATGCTGCAAGCAAATAATGCTAGGGAGCCCTACCAAACAGGGATTTTCTTGGAGACAGGCACAGAATGTTATTCTTTTTCTCTTTAGTTCAAGGGATATTTTATTCAGGAATGCTTGTCATTGTTAGGTACCTGATTAGGTGTTGAATATTTAAAATATGTGAGTATGTGTAAGATCATTATGTATAGAGAGAGCATAAACATTTTTTAAATGGATTAATAAATGGATTAAAGAGGGTGGGAAAAATATGTTCGGGGGAATCAGCTTCAAGGTGTGTAAGAGCATCAGACATTCATTTCAGCAGAGCTCTCAGTGGTAGCAGATTAAACTGTTGAGTCAAGAGAGTTATGCCTTCTATTATAGTGGTTTGAGTGGGCTTCCCTGATGGTTCAGTCAGTAAAGAATCTGCCTGCAGTGCAGGAGACCCCGGGTTCAATCCCTGGGTCAGGAAGATCTCCTGGAGAAGGAAATGACAACCAATCCGGTATTCTTGTCTAGAGAATTCCATGGACAGAGGAGCCTGGCGGGCTATAGTCCATGGGGTCACGAGAGTCAGGCACAGTTTAGCAACTACCACCACTATAGTGATTTGAGTAGAAGAGCTAACGAGATGTAAGTTTCCATTACTTGGTTGTCCTCCTGTCTCTCTTTCACTTGCTTTCCAACAAATATTTTTTCAAACTTTTGTGAAAGTAGACAGTTGGATTACATATGCTCTATCTTTGAACTTTTAAACTATTTTTTAAACAATAAACTTTAAAATACCAATTATAGATTCTTTCATAGTTTACTTCATATCTGTTATCTTTGCATGTTTATAGTTAAAAAAAAGTAAAGCTAAAATTCAGAAAAGTCATTTACAACCTCTTTATTTTGAGATCATGGGTAATATTTTTTGTTGTATAATCTTTGAGCTACTCTTTTGTACTTTAGTGTACGTTCATAATTAATCAGCAAAACATATTTTAAACTTGATTCTTTTTCACTTAACAATGTATAATGAGCATTTTTATGTCAATGAATATAGATTTAACACTTCTTAATATTTCATGGATGGTATAGCATGCATATTCATTGAATTTATACCTGTGATATGCAAGGCAATGCTCAAAATTCAGAGGTAGTATGCACGAATAGTAATCCTTACAGTAAAATATTTTCATGAAATTTGGGAGTTCTTAGAGGAGACTTGAAATTGAGTTGAATGTACAGGCAATAGGTTAACCATTGTTATAAGTTATTATGTTGATAATTTTTTTAAAGATAACTTAACATAGAATTAGATCTCTAAAAATTCTGGTTCTTCCAGTAACTTGCTGAGTGATTTTGGTGAAGTTACATAAGGTCTCTGATCCTTGGATTCCTCTTTTTTTAATAACTATAGAATTTGCAAATCATAGAAATATGAGAATTAAATGAGATATTATTTGTAGAACACTTAGCATAATGCTAAGTACATAGTGATTGCTCTGTAATAGGTCGCAATTATTATTGAAATCACCCCAGGTTGTTGACATTTTGTACTATCATAGGGAGAAGGCAATGGCACCGCACTCCAGTACTCTTGCCTGGAAAATCCCATGGATGGAGGAGCCTGGTAGGCTGCAGTCCATGGGGTCGCTAAGAGTTGGACACGACTGAGCAACTTCACTTTCACTTTTCACTTTCATGCATTGGAGAAGGAAATGGCAACCCACTCCAGTGTTCTTGCCTGGAGAATCCCAGAGGCGGAGAAGCCTGGTAGGATGCAGTCCGACAGAGTCGGACACAACTGAAGCGACTTAGCAGCAGCAGCAGCAGCAGCAGATGCTTCATGGTAAAACATTTGCTCAGTCCATTTTTCTTAATGAATGCTGTACTCGATGTTGAGGATGTGAAATTAAAGGATGATCCTTGTCTTTATGGCATCTCTAATCTGGTGGGTGAAAATCTCAGTGGAGAAATTTATAAAACTGTATGAATATGCCACTGGGAAACTTTGACCAAAACTCTTTGTGAACCCAACCTTCGGGAAGGTTGGCCTATGGGTAATGAGGAGCCTATATGAGTTCTCAATTCCAGTAGTTTTTGATTATGAATAGACTTCAGTTATCAGTAGTACTTCCCTAGTGGCTTAGATGGTAAAGAAGCTGCCTGCAATGCAGGAGACCTGGGGTTAAATCCCTAGGTCGAGAAGATGCCCTGGAGAAAGAAATGGCTACCCATTCCAGTATTCCTGTTTTAAATCCCATGGACAGAGGAGCCTGGTGGGCTATAGTTCATGGGGTTGCAAAGAATCAAATGTGACTGAGCGACTAACACATGTGATCTGGCCAGAACATTTTGGGAACCCTGAATTGGAAAACTGCGACCCATAAGCAGTAAGAGTTCTAGATGAATTTAAAGTGTCCATTTTACTGATGTTTAATAGTTCACTAAATTAAGCATCTGGGGGTGGCATTATTAGTAAACAGATTTAACTGTACCTGAATGGAATTTAACTTTGAGGTTTTGCTTCAAATCTGCTTATCACATTATGGTCTTTGTTATAGTAGTTTAATTTGGGGCAGATATTCTTGATAATATGGTAAATGAAATTTAAAAATGTTTTATATCCATACTTCATTACAAAAACCTATAAGTATTGTTGGTCAATAGCATTTACATACTTAATCTCAATTTGGGTAAATATTTAAAAAAATAAAATGTGTAATTGGGAAAAATATTAAACTGAGATATGCAGACAATCTAGCAGACTACTCTACTTGTCCAGCTGTTCTGGGTTTTAGACCTATTATGGCTGGTCTGTGTTAGGTCATTGGATGTAAAAAAGCCATCTGTGTGTGTGTGTGTGCGTGCACGCAACACGCTTGTGTTGACACACAAGTAGATGGATAGATAGATGGATATAGATATGAAACTTGTATTTTTATAACTTAAAAGAGATCTTGCCAATATGTTAGGAGTCGCTATGAAAGCTCTTTGGTCTTTTGGTTTTGTAGCTGACAGAATTTTGAAAACTTTGTCTCCCTCAGTAAAGGCAAAAAACTTGTCAGAGTGTTTGATAGACCTTTGATATTTCATGGCTATTTAGTCCAAAGGATGTGAAGTTTTTTTGTTGGAGGTGTATATATATCTCCTTAGATTCTTTGATATATTAGTATAGTGTGTACTGTGCCATTGTCAACGTGAAAATTGATTCATTTATCCTGTTTCTAATATAAAAACATTTATGGGGATAAAGTGCATGGCCATCTGGCTATATTTTAATAAATTCAAATGTGTGATTGGGTTTGTTGGTTTGCCAAGTACCCATATATAAGCTTTCTTATCTTTGGTAATTTTTAGATGAAAAAAATTAGTGTTCATTAGTTTTTATCTGGTAATGATATAAAAATCATCCATTTTGAAACTATATGTCAAGACCTATAAACAGTTCTTGTTTGCATATTTTACTTCATCTCAGTTAGTTCAAGTTCATTGTGACAGGTACACCTGTAAAATTCTCTGGGTAATTAGAATCAGTACAAATGCAATTTCTGCCTTTTGTTAGACTTTACAAAGTAATACAGAAAAAAAAATGCTTTATAGATTTATTTAATGTAAATATGACAAGTTTTAATTTTTAAGTGAGTTTTCTGATGACTCTTTGAGCATTTTTATCACTCTAACATACAACAAAAGATTTTTTTCATCAGCTATTTAGTATTTGAAAATTATTTAACAAATACCAAGTGACAAATAATTTAAATTTAGTATAGAAATCCAAATCAATTGAGAAACTGTTACATGTAAAATTTATTGGGTGTTATTATGAGTAATGTTTTAAGGACAGATAAAACTCTGGAAGCAAAGCCTTGGATTTATATTCCAGCTTCATCCTCTTAATAGTTGTGTACCCTTAGTCAAAATACTGGGAGAAGGCAATGGCACCCCACTCCAGTACTCTTGCCCGGAAAATCCCATAGATGGAGGAGCCTGGTAGGCTGCAGTCCATGGGGTTGCTAGGAGTCAGACATGACTAAATGATTTCACTTTCACGCACTGGAGAAGGAAATGGCAACCCACTCCAGTGTTCTTGCCTGGAGAATCCCAGGGACGGGGGAGCCTGGTGGGCTGCCGTCTATGGGGTCACAGAGTCGGACACGACTGAAGCAATTTAGCAGCAGCAACAGCAGTCAAAATACTGCATTGGTCAAAAGTTCATTTGGGTTTTCCCAAAACAGCTAATGGAAAAACCCAAATGAACTTTGTGGCCAACCCAATAGTTTAACCTCTTGTTTTTTCATCTGTATCATGAGAATGATAATGTGTGCGTGTGTGTGTGTGTGTGTGCGCTCAGTCTCTCAGTCGTGTCTGACTTTGCCACTCCATGGACTGTAGCCCTCCATACTGAGTTATTGTGAAGGCTTAAATAAGTTAATCTTTAACAATGCTTGGAGCATAGTAAGTATTCTATGAGGTGTTAGTTCATTCATTATTATTTATGAATTGTGATGTTTATAATTTATTGTAATTTTTTCAGTTGATAGACTATTTGCTTTGCATTTTATGTTTCATAGATGCCTTATAGGCTGCATTTTATTTTAGGATAAATGATACATTTAAAATTATTTTACTTGTGCATGGTAAAATATACATGCTCTGTGTATGTAGATGTCCAAAATAACCTTTGTATTAGTGTGCCATTTTTCCTTTCTTGGTTGGAGGAATTAGGACTCAACTTCATATCAACGAAACTTAGAGAATGGATTGTGTGTGTGTTAGTCGCTCAATCATGTCCAACTCTTTGTGACCCCATGGACTGCATCCCACCAGGCTCCTCTGTCCATGGGATTTTCCAGGCAAGAATACTGGAGTGGGTAGTCATTCCTTTCCCAGGGGATCTTGCTGACCCAGAGATTGAACCCAAGTCTCCTGCATTGTAGGCAGATTCTTTACCATTACAGGTAAAGAGCTATTACAGGTCCTTATACCTGGATGAAAGTGAAAAGTGAAAGTGAAAGTTGCTCATTTATGTCCGACTCTTTGTGACCCCATGGGCTATATACAGTCCATGGAATTCTCCAGGCCAGAATACTGGAGTGGGTAGCCTTTCCCTTCTCCAGGGGATCTTCCCAACCCAGGGATCAAACTGGGTGGATTCTTTACCAGCTGAACTACAAGGGAATCCCAAGAATACTGGAGTGGGTAGCTATCCCTTCTCCAGTGGATCTTCCTGACCCGGGAATTGAACCAGGGTCTCCTGAATTGCAGGTGGATTCTTTACCAACTGAGCTATAAGGGGATGGTACCTTTCAATTCAGCTTCTTCATTTTACAGAATATGAAGCTAAAGCCTTGGGTGGTTATCCTCCTGAAGTTCATGTACCTAGTACCTTAGAGTCTGTCTTGATCTTGTATCTTTTGATTCCTTAACCTCCTTCTCTATTTGGGGGAGTATAGAATTTTTGACAGTATTTGAGTAACAGTGACATTCATATTAAAAGACAAAAGACATAACCATCATTGCTTTTAATCTATTTATTGATGCAGTGAATCATATTAAGAACAAGTTTGTCTTGGTAATTTAAAAGGTTGGACTTGCATCTCCTCAGGTTGGCTGGCCTCACACACTCAGGAGTTGTGTGCTTGTGTGCAGTTGTTGTGCAGGTTGTGGTCTGCATCATGGAAGACCTCAAGCCCCTATCTCTGTAGCCCAAACCGTTGGTCTTTGCCATGTAATTTTTCCCAGCAGAGAAACCTGACCACAGAACAGAGTATTATTTGAGCCAAGAGCTGTTGAAACAGTAAGTTAGTATTCTTCCTAAAAACCAGTAGACTAAGACTGTTTCATGTTTCATATTACACAAGAGAAAATAAACTGAAAGGTCAGTTGAACAGTTACAGCATTGCCCTTTTCCAAGGTAATCAGCAGAGCATGTAGCAAAGACGTGAACAGGAGCGTGACTGGAAAGAGGGTGGCTGATAAAGAGGCTGGCTGCTTAAAGTGTTTGGGACAATGCTTGACACTTCCAGGCCTGACCAGATGGGCCATCTCACAGGGCTTCCCTTCAGTAATTCTGATTTATTACATTCAGAGGACTTTTTCTTTTCTAGTTTGGCAGTCAGGTTTTCACATTGCCAGAAGACCCCAGAAATTTTAATACTGACCATTAATCATACCTTGGTAAACTGCAAGGGCAATATATTATTAATTTGTTTGCAGCCAAGAGACAAGACATGGTGATTAAAATTAATTTCTAGCTACATTTTGTTAATTTATTCTAATTAATTAATCTGTTAAGTCAAAATATGTTTATATTAATGGCTATATAGTAGGTTCTTTATGTTGGGTCATTAAATGTCATTTCCATAATTCTAAACATTGAATTCTAAAAAAACTTACTTTTATTAAAATAGAGAGTATTGTAAAGCTTTCTAATACCACCAAGTAAACTATTTCTAGCTTTTCATTAATTGAATATGAACATTTCATGGTTTGGGTTCTATGGGATTTAGATTTGGAAGGATGTCAGTCGTGACCTCCTTCCACCCCTTCACCTCTGTGGCCCAGTACCAGAATTAGGAAAGAACATTTAATAAATAACAGGCATTATTTACTTTCAGGACACAATTTTAAATGGTAGCAACACTCGCTTTTAAAAGTTAACAGTTTGGATTGGCCTTGTCCTCCTCTTTCCAAAAAAGATAGATTTAATGATTTTTATATAATCTTAATTTATATATATATATATATATGTATA